>NC_056707.1:4133076-4208076 GCF_018831695.1 Puntigrus tetrazona
GTAACTTTCTTCTACATTTCCCAGAGACTCTCGCGACACATTGGCCTCATGACGTTCGACTAAACGTCTTCCGGTTACTTCAGTCAGCAAAAGTGATAGAAAAGTGGTTATTATGTATGAAATATGGATATTTACTTAACAAAAACGCATGAATTCCCCAAAATGAGGCCAGTTTTCGTCCCCATGAGAGGAACGTTTTATTGCATATGTGCAAGCTTTATTTTTTTGGACTGTTAAAGGGAAATCGCCACCAATTTGGCAGGATTCGTCTGAAAGAAGACAGTCACATACACAGAGGATGCTTCGAAAGGGAGCAAAACGCAGCCTATTAATCCTTTTTGGGTGAACATTTTTGCTTGCAATGACTGTCTCAAACAAACTGGAATGACTCACCGGGCCAAATATAAGTGCTGTAGAGAGAGCCGTACAGTAGAGTAAAGGTCAACACCTGACCCAGGAAGTTCTCCTGCTCTGCCATGAAGTTCCACGCTATCATCCCAACACAGGTTAGAAGCTAGAAACAAAGAGCAGTATCATTTTATACAGAACGTGCGGTGGAAAAGTCATCAGGTTGAATTTGAACTGCACTTTAAATGCTAAATGCTTTGACGCTCACCTGAGCCACAAAGAGGTTAATGGTGAAAATGTGAGGAACTCTGTGAAACTTTCTGCTCAGTAGCATGACTGCAACACTCCAGACCTGCAGAGACGGGACGAACAGACATGAACAGAGCGTTTCAGAGACACGCAGGCCAGAATGCTTTCAGCAGGAATACTTTAACATACACCCACTACGGTAACCTCTCAAGACCAGTTTAACTGGTGTGTCTGTATACGCTTAAATGTGGCTCTGAAGTGTACGAGCTTAAAGCACACTTCGGTTTCTTGTTTTTCTCAAGCTGAAAGCAAAGAGGAAGGAAGCGTCAACAGCTGCATCTGACAACAGCATGACACAATCTGAGATTGAAAACACCCCAACCGACATCTACTCTAGACACGCAAACACAGGACCTGCTTGAACCTGAGAAGTGTTTGAGTTTCACTGATCGTAACAGCTTAAGATGAAAATGAGCGTTTACACGCGCCGGACTATGATTATGCTTAATAGGCTGATAACATGTACCGTCACGCAAACACCAGCAGTTCTTTTTAATCATCGCCCTTTAACACGATTTCACTCTGCATGCTTCTGGTTTATGAATGATCAATTTTGTATATCAAGCTGATTTTATCAGCGTTTTGTCGTATAGCTGATTTAATCTCTTTCAGTTTGATCAGATTTTAAGATGCATTCAAGTCTACGAAAATGAAAATATGGCAAAAAAATTTCAACTAAAGTTCAAATTTAACCTGATAACATTTATCGATTATGTTAATAAAATAATAATACAATTTTATTTGTTTTTTTTATTATTATCCTATACTATCTTTTTCATTACTATTGCATTATTATTTTTAAATATATATTTACAAATATCATAAATTATTATTGAAATTATTAATTTAAAGAATTGTGTCACGTGACATTTTACAGCTCGCACTAACATAAAATGATAAAAAAGTTTATGACAAAAAGGTAAAAAAAAAATTAAATATTTTTAATTTGGTTTTTAGTTTTATTTTCTTCTGATATTCTTTATAAAACCAGGACAGTCATACCGTACCACTCTCACAATTTTTTTTCATTTAAGTTATTTTCAATCATTTATCGTTTTAATAAATTAATAATATATTTTAAAAACATTTATAGACCCAGACAAAAATCTGTACACCATATCTTCAAATATTTTTTTCCAAGTATCCCAAAAACCAAACAACAAAACAAACTGTATTTTACACAATTTCCCACAACATGTCCATTAAAAGCCATTTAATTCCTGGTTTCCATGACCTCTCTGGCAATACCGTTAATAACACGGATTTACCTTCATCCCATAATAATCACCTGCATGAGAGCAGAAGCAACGCAAACATGTGCTCTCACCACGACGGCGAAACCAAGCCACTGTAACCAGTCATGTCTTCAAGAGGAAGCGAAACGAAATTAGAAAGATGGAGAAAAGAGAAATGAAAACCCTCAACGCTCACCAGAGCAAAGAGGCTGATGATGCTGATGTTGAAGCTGACGTGCTGCAGCGCCGACGCTAGCGGATCCGAGTCCATCCAGGGAATGGTCAACAGCCAGGCAGAGACGTACATGATGGGAGCAGACAGAAACGTGCTGAGCACCATCCCCGAGGTCACCTGAGCGGGAAAGATGATCGTCACCAAAACACTGCGGCACTTCTTTGATAAACTACAGTCAAAATCTAACTAATTTAATAAGGATCAAAGTGATCAAGTGTTGTCAGTTACAGAATGATGCAAAGTTTTGTCATTTTTTACATTCACCAAAAATATATTACTTATTAAAAATTATTATCATGAGTTGTTATAATAACATATCTATGTGTATTCTGTAATTGTGCAATTATGTATATGCAAATACAAACACATGCAAGTATGCATAAGAAAAATGTTGTTATATATTAAACATATTTATATCTAGGAATATAAATACATAAATGTAAACGGGTCAAAGATGTGAAGATGTTTTCACATCAGAAATTCACAAAAGAGAGATTTTTAGGTTAAAGAGCACTTTAAATGCAAGTAAAAAGTCACTTTTGTAGTTTCAAATACTTTTTTGGAGAAAAATGTTACATTGTCATGCAGTAAAAATGTCTGACTTGGACATAATAAGATATATAAAAGAATAAGGAATATATATATATAGTACACACACAAAAACTTTGACAGCTCCAGTTTTAATATGCTGGTTTAGACCTTACAGTCACTTTTGATCAATTTAGTGATTTTTTTTTTTGTATTAAGTAAAGGTATAAAACACATACCACTTCCAGCTCCATGTTGTAATGTGATGCATATATGGCCACGCTCGGGGCGGTGGGAAAGACTCCATACAGGAAGGCGTAGTTTGACAGGCTGGTGTGGTTCATGGAGCTTCTGCTTCCACAGTCCAACACCTCGACCATCCCTCTGCAGATCAGAGGCATCACCAGCCTAAACGGACAGAGAGAGTTCTGCATTATGCAGCGAAACCAAAAACTTCGGATTACAGGAACCCTTTTCGGCACCGTCAACAACATCACGTTTAACCTTACTCATCAGTACAAGTAGGAAGAACAGAAAAACTAACAGATCAGCCGTCCCAGACATTGTTTCTCTCCTCTAACTAGGCTTGTGCGTTTAAAGCAGATGGATTAAGCGTGCTGACGTGCTGAGAAACGCTCCCATTGGAAGAACACAGTGTTGTACTGTTGCCAAGAGACACTGGAAGCTGCCACCTGCGTGTTTTCAGAGTCAAACAAGAACATTGTATTGGTTTTCTCGCCTTAGTAAAACATGAAAAGACCGCTCCTAACAACGTGAGCAGAGATGAATGCAGTTCTGATATGCTACTGAGGTCCAGTTCATAACAGTTCATCCAAAATTTGGGTCTGTTCCTCAGACGGTAGCTACCAGCATTTTATGAAATATTTCCTTTTGTGAAAGAAATGACCTTCATGCAGGTTTGGAGCAATAAGGCCAAGTAAATTATTTCAGTTTTTGGCTGAACCTTCCCTTTAAAAGCTTGAATGGAAAAGAGCAACGTGAACATTCGGCTAATGTTCGACAAATGATAGAAAATTAATTTTAGAACATAAAATGATGATGGAATATTACAACTTCTACAACTAACAATGTGCACGGTAGACTTACAGTTTTGCGGTGATGAGGAGAATGAGGGCCACCACAGTGGAGCGGGTGAGCTTCTTCAGCTGACCCACCATGGTTAGACCCAGATAAAACAGCGCCGCTCCTCCAAACGAGTTTGCCAGACCGTCTACAAACTCCTCCATGAAGGCCGGGATCTTCTGGTCCAGCAGGAAGTGAGAAATGAGCCCGATCACCACCATGAAGACTATAGGGTTCTTGACCACCTGAAGGAGCACCAAGCCCAGAACTTGCAGCTTGCTCTGCTGGTGAGGTTCTCCGGTCCTCCACCTCTGCACCTCGCAGAAGGCAAAGCCCAGCGGGTTTAGGACCATGAGGGAGACGGGGGCCACCAGGTAGATGTACTGAAGATACTCGGGATGAGTGTTAAGGTACAAAGCTTCGACTGCGGAGGAGGCAGAGAAGAGCAGTATCAGACGAACCGAAACTCAACATTTTGCCATTATTTACCCACAACGTCCAAGCTGACTATTCCTAGAAACCATATACATTATGAAAGCACTAAACCACATTGGTTTGTGTTTTAAGAGCCATGGTTTTATTATACCGGATATTCTTCTGCGGAAAACAGAAGATTACATGGGTTTGGAACAGCAGCATGTGGTGGAAATGATAAGCAAAGTAGACCTAAATTCGTGTTTTAGTTCCACTTGGCTTATTGTTTGCACAGTTTCTGGGTTGAAGGTTAATGGAACGCTATTCAGCTTACAATACTATATTGTTTTAAAGTTTAAAGGCCCTCACAGCAAGTATGATAATTATATCTCTGAAACTGTGAAAACAGTGAAGTTGACACCAATGATACGATGATAAAGACACAGAGGAACATAACTGGAATCAATAGTTTTTTTAGTGGGTCAAAGATAAAAACACTGACAGCCAATCAGAATCCTCTTGAGCAAAGCAGCAGATATAATTTGTTATTCTGATGTTTAATTTGAGGTTGCAGCAGTATATACATCTTTTCATTAATCGTGATTAATTGCAACCGAAATAGTAGGTTTGGTTTGCATAATGTGTGTGTGTGTGTGTATGTATCATGTATTACGTATGTATAAATACACACACGTACAATATATATTTAGAAAATATTTACATGCCTATATTTATTTCTTAAACAGATAAGTTCCATTCCTGGATTCTGATTGGATTATAATATATGCATGCATGCATCATGTATTCATATATATATATATATATATATATATATATATATATATATATGTGTGTGTATTCTGTATGTTTATTATGTAAACAAAAACTTATTTTGGATTCGATTAATCGTTTTACAGCACTATAAATACATGTCAGTATTTTTTAAATATGTACTGTATGTGTATGTATGTACATATAGATATAAATATTCCCAGTACACGCGCATATTACATGAACGTTAAAGGTGAGATATTAAGTGAATCACAATAGCACTGTGTGCCAGGCCCTGGAAATGCATTCAAGAAAAATCAACCTCAAACTAAACTAACAGGCTACACAGCATATGGACGGTGTTTACTTCTATTTTTGGATTTTTTTTGAGTTTCCTCGTGGTAACAGATCCATGCTACTCATTACTCACGCTTCTCCTTTTGGTACTTACCTATAGGGAACCCCAGGGCGAAGTCATTACTCTGCGTGGCGAATATGGAGAAGAGGCCAGCTTTCGAGAAACGGCTCTCTCTGTCCGCCACCAAAAGTGTGAAGACGCACACCAAGAAGAACACGGCCACTTTAGCCACCAAAATACTAAAGAAGAAAGGCCAGATCACGTCGCCAAAGTCCAGCAGCACCATGTTCTTGAAAAGCAGAGCTGGAAGCGCGAACTTGGACACGAAGCTGCCCAGTCCTTTAGCTTGTGTCGCCGGGATGATGTTCATGCGGCCTGCGACGTATCCGCAGAGGATGATCCCAAAACACTCGAGCAGGGCCGGAAGGAGCTTGTCGATCGACATGCTGGGTGGGACGGAGGGGCCGTCAGATACACCCCTGCCGCCCAAGATAGAGCCATTAACCGGCAGATCGCCCATCTTCAGAAGACCCTCATAACCAGACTGACGGTGAAGCACCAAAACACTCTGAAAGCAAAGAGGAAGACAAGAGTCACTCGCTTTTCATTAGAACACAAAATACAGCAGTCATACACGATTGGTGAATATGCAAACGTGTTCCTAAACCAAAAATTATGCAGAACAGCGACTATATGAGTATATGTAGATAGTAAAATGCTGGTATAATGGCACGGTCTAGTCAAACCTTTAACCTTTAACCTCATTTCATACTCTAAATTATCACCATAATGACAATTTGGCTAAATACCCCGATGCACTAAATACTCTACATGTTTTTTGCATAATTCTCAAAATGTCTCCCTCTGGGAGTAAACATTAGTAATATTTCAAGATAAATATTTACTAAAGATATTTAAGTTTACTTGCATATCCAAACGTAATTTCTTAAAAAAAGGAAACAAAACATGCACTGACACTGAAGCGACATGCTTTCGAGATACACTTAAAGTACACTGTGACATATTATACACCAAACGTTTCACAAAACTGGGACCAAAATTAATCTGACGGCACTGACCCGACAATGTGGATTGACCTAAACTGCTATTATGGTGTACTTTAATAATATTTGGTTGATTGTAATCATTTGCATACCTTTCTTCAACGTTTTCTGACATTACCAAGATGAAATTTGTTCTTACAGTTTACCTCAATCTCTTTATCATGTAGTTTTATAATTTTCTAATACACACACACACACACACACACACACACACACACACACACACACCATGCATCTACCATGATGCATGCAATATGTTTTTAGTGTAAAAGCAGCGCTGTATCTCGATACAGTGCATCAGATAGTAGCACCATACTGCATGATAAATATATTTACGTAACTGTTTACTCCAAGACATCCCTAATAATATTACGGTCCTGCCATCGCGCTAAATATCCACTTGTGGCACTTTCTTGTAGCCCAACACTGATCTATAATTCCGCACGGTCAAATGATCTGCTGAGTCTACTTTAGATGTACAGTAGTGAGTAGTTGACGGACTCACCGGATCAGCTGATTCCTGTAAATCCGATCTAGTGTGTGAGAAACACACACAAACACACTTTCACTCATGCTGTCTCATTCAGATGACTTTGAGCAGTGAACTCGGCTCTTCCGCCTCGGGTCTGCTCGCCTCTGGAAGCATGTGTCTTGTTATCGCAGTAGTAACACACACACACACACACACACACACACACACACATATATACACACACGCCGCTGCAACGAAGCGCTTCGGTTTGCCAATAGAAAGCGGCCAGGGCTCTGCGCATGCGCAGGGACCTTTCACGTGGTGCTTTGCATAAGCCCAAAACAGACTTGAGAGCTCCGACTCTTTAATCAAAAGCATTTACGAAATCTCTCGATTAAACAGGGAGAAAATATTAACATTACGACACTAAAACGTATTCATTCTTGAAAACTGAACGATTCATCGTATTAATTCATTTGACTACAAAATACGACCAGGACAAGTAGTCGTGATGACCGATAGAGGGCAGCGTTTCTCCAAGTGAGGGATTCACACTTATTGCTGTTTGAAAGCCATTGACTTCGATATATTCCTAATCATATTTTCAAAAACATTCGTGGCCTTGAATTTATGTATTTATCTATTTTAAAATCGCTTTGAATTTTTTACATGTTCATACACAAGTTCTGCATTTTTGGGAATTTGCATGTATGTAGCCTTCATTTAAAAGTGATTGGTACGTAAATGCCTTATTTTTTATGATTTATAAGATGTAGCAAATGTGTATTTCCCATCTCATAATGAATACAGAGGTGCAATTAAAGGCTATGATATAGTATGCAATGCTATGGTTTGTTAAGACTAATCCAAAAAGGGTTTATGTAAGTGAACATCGGAAGATGTTAAACCCTCAATAAGGCATAAATCTTTTTTTCACATATCCAGTTCATGATTTAAATTCTCATTTTTCAGATTTTGTCAGCTTTGTTTTCTTGCTGGGTAAATATCACATTCATACATGCAGATGAGAGAAAAAATTACACTCTCCTTGAATATATGTTTTTTGTGGATTTGTGAAAAAGTATAAAGTCTGAAACTCTTTTAATGTATTCTTATTAGTGCTGTCAAAAAATCAATTGCGATTAATTGCAACCAAAACGTTTTTTTTTTTTTTTTTTACATAATGTGTGTGTTATCGTGCTTATATAAATACATACATACAGTATATATTTAGACAATATTTAAATGTGTATTTTCATATTCATATATGAGCTATATGTATACTTTGCTCCTTCTGTGTTTTCCCTCCTCTTTGTTGCCATTATTGTTGTATTTATTATTTATGCTGATTATTCTTATAATTTATTGTGGATGTCCCTTATGTTCCTTGTCTTGTTGTGTACAAGTTACAATTTAAAAAGAAAAACATCTGATAAAACACGTGTGCCCTTCCAGCCAATCAGACTGCATCTTTACAAGACTGAGACTTTCCGGTTCGCACACAGACCTGCGGTCGAAGGGACGTCGCTGTGGTGAATTTCAGTGGATTGGAAGATTAAATTTTTTTTTACTGAACCACACTTCCTGGAATATAACATCCGTTACAACGCCGTTACTGATAATAAAATGTGGCGTTACTTATTATAGGCTGATGCTATAGACCTATCATTTTATTTGTTTATACCACGCAGAATTGATGCGCCGGTTTCTCTGGTAGTGGGCGGAGCTAATGCGCAAACAACAATCTCATTGGCTGGCGCTCACTTATTGGCGTCCCTTTTCCTAATTTCAGCAAATCAATTTGAGCGATCGCAGACAACGTGATTAATATTCATGAACCCAGGAGCTCATTAATCCTAGTCTGTTTTTTATTGTTATTAGTAAAATTCATAGTAGTTGTATCACTATTATTTTGCATTTTTCCGACTTTTTTATAGAAACATTAAATGACAAGCAATATCTTAAACACCAGCACTGTCATCTTATAATACTTAAATATAAACTAAATAATATTATAATGCTATAAAAAAATTACTATGACGATTTTATTGAGTTTATACTATTTATAACAATGTTGAATTTCATAGGTGTCTCTCACATTGTCTAACAAAAACATAAAAATAATGTTTTATAAAAAAAAAAAAATTTCAATGTTTTATAATAATAATTTATTCTATTTAGTGTCTATTTCATTCATTTAACATATTTAATATAGGGGACATCCATATTTGACATATTTGATTTTTTTTTTTTAAGTAATGGAATAATTACTTTCCCAGGTAATTAGTTACTTTATAATAATGTATCTCAGTTACTATTTGCGAGAAGTAGCTATAGTAACTATAACTAAAGCTTTTTTAAAGTAACATGTCTAACAGCGATCGAAACAGACTTCCTCAAAAGACGACAGAATGCACTTTAATCGCTATATCTGGACATACATTCGTACCATGATATAAAAACCCGCAATGCACGCAAAAGTGATTTGGAAAATGTAACTGAAAAGCTAAAAACATTCATATTTTCACAGAAGAGTTCCTGAGTCTCATTCAGCCGATGAAAATCCAGATCCCGCTATATAATATCAAAGCATTTCATCTGGGAATGGGTGGCAACGGTGGCGCTCCTCTGTCTCTCGTTCCTGGAAAACAAATACAGATAGATAAGAGTTAACATCAAACAGACTATTACGGTATTAAAACACTAAAATGTTGCATAAAACATTGCAGGGAAAGTGGGGACATCACAACACGCACACTCAATACTTATTACAATTCTGCACAAAATGCTGCAGTGCTCACCTTTGCCACCCGCTTTGCTGGGGTAAGACTTGGAGAAGGAGGTGTACGGCTCTGGTGGAGGTAATTCAGACAGAGGATGGAAGGAAAACCTCTTCCCCCACTCATCTAAGGGAAACGAATACAATAGAATACGTGTCGTCAAATAGAGTCAGTCAATAGCAATTATATTAGCACTAGCTAGATTACCATATTGAGTCAGTATTTATATCAACGTCATGCTGGGTCTGTCCATAGACATTAGAGGGACAGTCATCATTTACTCAACCTCACATCGTTGCAACAATGACTTTCTTTTTTCTGAGCAATACAGAAGACGTTCAGAAGAAAGTGTTTCAGTGCATTGCATTGTATTTTTTGTCCATGAAATGAATTTCAAACTCATCAAATGAGTTTGATTTCCAACATTTCGCCTTTTGTTTAAATTTCACAGAAAAAGAAAGTCACACATGTTAGGAGCAATCTGAAAGCGCGCCGTGTATAAAGTTATAGTCTCTCAAAAAAAAAGAGTCGACTCTGGATCATTTTAAAATGAGTCATTATTAAAACGAGTCCCAAGCTTTTTGATGTTGACGCCGACATGAAACATCAGCATAATGCCCATCCATTTGTTGCGAACCTTGGAAAACTTGATTTTGGTCTGAATGAAAACGCATTGAATATCATGAAATTCATTCTTTGCCACTAGGTGCAAACTCTGTAGCATTAAAAGCTCACAAATACTGCTTGAAATGAAATCAAGTGTTTTTTGACCTTGCTTACTGTTGTTGAGGACTCCCGAAACCAAAATATGAACCTTTCATTACCCATAAAAGGGCGCTTTAAAACACTTTATCTTGCCCAAACCTACTTCATCTTACCCAGACCTGCAGAAATGCCACTCTTCAGCTTTAAACTCACTGCCTTTTGTTGACCTACGGGCTGCCTCTCTCTCTCTTCAGCAGGTGTGGGTTCCTGTGGCAGTCATACCTGTGGCAGGTGGTGGAGGGCACTGGTAGCCATTGATGGTGTCAGGGGGTGGTGGAGGGAAGCTGGGCACTTTGGGAGGGTCCTGAGGTAGAGGGGGTCTCCCTGATCCTCCGGGCCGGTTGGGAGGAGGCACGGGGGGAGCCGTTCCTCTGCCTCCTCCTCCAGTGGGTGGAGGTGGTAGAGGACCTGAAGAGGAGGAGCACTCACCAAATGAGTTCACAAAATAACTTCATAAATCATCTGGACTATCCGTCTGCAAGTGTTTCCAAATTTGAATCATCTGAAAAATAGGGTAATCTTTAAATAGCACAATTTCTACTATAATAGTTACTACTATGCTATGTATTGTATTTAATATATTAAAATGGGAAACAGTTATTTTAAATTGTAAAAACCGTTCACAATATTATTGTATTTACTGTATTTTAGATAGAATGGCAAAGTATTTATGTTGTGTTGGTTTTATGCAAATTATATTACACAAATACAATATTAACATTCATTTTTGAAGGATTTACATCGTATTAGTTAGTCATACTAGGTTAAAATCATTTTGAACAATGCCTATATTATGACACTGATTTTATATAAAGCTGAATATGGGTAGTTGACGTATCTAAGTGCCCTAAGGCGTGACATTTTTTATTTGTCAGCTACCAATATATAGTATTTCCAAATGAGAAGAGCAAGTCTAAACTACTTTTCACAGCCCTTTATAAAAAGTTGGATATTCACTTTAATTAATTTGTCCCTGGACCACAAATCCAGTCAAAAGGGTATTTTTGTAAAACTGAGATTTTTATGTCATCTGAAAGATGAATAAGTACACCGATGTATGAAAATATTTGGCTAAAACATAATCTGAAATTCTCAACTCTGAAGGTGCAATAAAAATCTTTAAAGATGGGCAAATAAAGTTCTTAGCAATGCATTTCACCAATTAAAAAAATACGTCGACACATTTACAGTAAGACATTTACGAAGTATCTTCACGAAACATGATCTTTACTTAAAATCCTATTGATATTTGGCATAAAAGAAAAATCAATCATTTTGACCCATACAATACATCGTTGGCTGGTGCTACAAATATAATGTTTTCGTGCTTCAGGGTCACAGTGGACATAAATTTGAACAGCAGATTTGGAATGACCCTTCACATACCTGACCGTATGGATGGGCTTCTTCCCGATGGAGGCGGCCTCTCATTGGGCGGTGGCGGCAGCGGGCTGGAGCGGCCAGGAGGCGGAGGAGGAGGAAAGCTGTTTCTCTGAGAGCCTCTTGAGCTGAGCTCGTCCCGTGAGGATGGCGGGACGGGTGGCGCTCCTCCTCTTCCTGGAGGTAAGGATGGAGGCGGATTACCCATAGGCCTCTGAGAACTCAGTGGTTTACTCTCGGTTGATGGCGGCGGGGGTGGTAATGGTCCATTTCGAGAAAATGACTCTTTTTTTCCTCCAGTGGGTGGTGGAGGCGGAGGGAAGTCATCTGCAGGCCTGCTTGGGGTTGTGGGTAACGGCGGCCGGGCACTTGAGGGCATCGGGGGTGGAGGGAAGGAAGCCTGGGACTCCCTCGGTGGAGGAAGGCTTGGACGTCTGCTCGACGGGTTGGGGGGAGGAAGAGATGGTGAGGGACCTGACGGGCGTCCTCCAGGTAGAGCCGGTGGGCCGCTGGGAGAGCTGTGCTGGGGTGAGCGAGATGAATGTGGTACAGGTGGGGGTCCGGCCCTCCCAGGAGAAGGTCTCCCGGCGGTCGGGAGCGGGGGTCTGTTTCCCGCTGGGCTGCCGGGTGCTGGGAATCTCCCACTGAAGGAGGCATCGGTGGTCTTACTGCTTTAGTGTCACCAAATTCAAACAAAATAATGATTCAATTATGATTAGGATTATTATAAATGTATAGTATAGTCTAGTATAGTATAGTAATATTTTGATACCAATTTTATCTCAATGCATAAAATGTTGGTATAGTATAGTATAGTATAGTATGATATGGTATATATATATTTTGATTTTAACTTGTAACAATGCAAAAATGATTGAAAAATGAACGTTATAAATATTATTACATTATATACCATCACCCCGTCCGTCAATCTTTGTCGCCGCCCTATCACCAGGTCCCGACGGGATGGGTGTGTTCGAGAAGATTAAATTCAGTCAGGTAAGATTGACGAGGCACATGACTGCATTAGCCTTGTCACCGTCGCCGTTAAATCAGATGAGACCGGTCTCTTCCCCGTGCATGCACGCTTGTCTCTGTCCAAAAGGGTGCGTGATGGACCTCACCCCGCGCCGTCTGAGAAGCGCGTCGTGGGACCTCCGAAAGTCATCTGTGAGCACACAGCTCATCCCACTCTGCCGCGGAGCAAAGAAACCCTGAGACGCCGCGGAAGAAGCCGCCGCCCCTCGCGCCCCGGGCCAGTCCGACCGCCGGACTGGTGCTACCTGGACCCTTCCCCCTGGAACACGGCCTCAACCTTCACTTCCCCCCAGCGAGGACACCAGATCCCCCTTTTATTTGGACACTTTTCCCTGGACACTTTATTTTGTATTTATTTTATTTCCTGTTAATAATAAAAAGCCTTCCGAGGCCTCCACGCCCACTGTGTCTGTGTTGGCTCCTCCCGCCACAGTGGTGGAGAATGCGGGCAAGGCGGAGCTTATTGGGCGACATCTGATGACGTCATCCCCTCTCGCTGGTACCCATGCCGGGATGGAGGAACAACGGAGACTCATCCCAGCCACCAGGAAGCGGTAAGTGACGCTTGCTTATGGTCATTTACCCGGTGGCTGGTTGGCATTCTAACGGTTTCTCTGTCCCGGTGCGAGGGAGTTGCCGGAGAGGAAACTCCGACACAGCCTGGTTGAGGAAGGTAGCACTCCTGCACACACCCAGGCTCCCGACGGGAGTGGGTGTGTTCGAAGGAGGGCGTGGTATCGGTCAGGTCTGGCGGCGTGTGACGAGGCACACCTGAAGGATTAGCCTTGTCACCGTCGCCGTTAAATACCTGACCGCGTCTCTCCTCGGGAGACCGGTCTCTTCCCCGTGCATGCACGCTGGTGTCCTCGTGGGTCCAGGAAGGGTGCGTGATGGACCTCACCCGCCGTCTGAGAAGCGCGTCGTGGGACCTCCGTAGTCAGGCTGTGAGCACACAGCTCATCACTCTGCCGCCGGAGGCAAAGAAACGTCGGAGACGCCGCGGAAGAAGCCGCCGCCCCTCGCGCCCGGGCCAGAAAAGGGAGCGCGTGCGACCGCCGGACTCCGCCCTTACCTGGACCCTTCCCCTGGAACCACGGCCTCATTCTTCACTTTAGCGGCACGGCGAGGAATGCAGATCCCCCCCTTTTATTTGGACACTTTTCCCATGGACACTTTATTTTGTATTTATTTATTTCTGTTAATAATAAAAAGCCTCTCGAGGCCTGCCCACTGTGTCTGTCGTTGGCTCCTCCGTTATACAATATTATTACATTATATAAGTGTAGTATAGTATAGTAAGATTAAATTATTAGTAAGATTAGAATGATTACTGCATTATGAGGAATCAATTCAGATGATTACCAGTGTTGTCTCTGTTTCCTGATGATCTCAGTCTTGGCATCCCACCCTGAAACAGCCCACCCAGTCCACCCTGGGCTCCTCCTCCTCCACCTCCACCTCCACCTCCTCCACCTCCTTTGGGCTCTGTGTAAATAAAAACATATTACGATCATAAGAATTCATTCTTCAAATCGTCTTTGGCTCTACACTCTTAAAAATAAAACACACACACACACACTTGCAAGCACGTTAGGTATATATGTTTATATGCATGTACAATATTACAGAGATCGAGGAGAACTCACTGTCCAGCGCCGGGGCACTCCGATCATTGGTGACGGCCTTCTTCAGTCGAGCTCCTTTGCTGATATCTGATAGCAAAGCGTTTCTCCCTTGCTGCTCGGATCTGCTCAGATTTGGCTTTTCTGTGTTTGCCTAGTGATAGTCATTGTAAATTAGACAGGCTCCATAAACAACACCCCTTACATCTATTCAAAACGGCTGTTGAGCCTTGAATGACAAGAACGATAAACAGCTAACTATACTATACTATACTTCACTGCACTATTCTATAGTATAGTATGCCATGCTATTTTACACGCTACACTATACTATGATATACTATACTACACTATTCTGTGCTACGCTATGTACTATGTTATGCTACACTATACGCTACATTACATTATGCTTTACTGGACTGTGCTGTGCTTTGCTATACTGTACGCTACACTATACTGTGCTGTAGATGTGAACAACGCTGTCGTACCAGTGCGAAGGTTGGAGGAGGGCCAGGAGGGGGCGGTGGTGGCGGTCCGGACATATTTCCTCTTCTTTATCACTAACCTAAAAGACTGAAAGCACGCAAACAAAAACACCTTAGTATTAAAGGAAGTGTCACATTAGCACTTAGCACATCATCAGAAGACACATACCTTATCTTCAATAGTTTTCGTTCCAGTTTTCAAAGAAACGGACGTGATTTCACACGATACGCACATACTTACACGCACTTCAAACATAGCTTTTTGTAGTTTAATACAACCATGTGGAAAAAAAAGGAACAAAACAGCAGGTGTTCACTAAAGTCAATAAAATCAATAAAAGAGATTATTTGCTACGAATAAAATTGGGGAAGCTAAAATAAAAATAACACTTGGTTCGACGTTGTGTAGACCACCGGTGGCAGAAAGACTTTCATAATAAGGGTTATTCATAAGTGAACAGACGACAGCTGTTGCATCGCTCTGGATATTTTACACACAGGCAGTGAAGTCATGGAGTGTGTCTCTCAAATTTAGAGGGCCTCTAAACAGACACGGAAGTGGATCAACTCGTTTCCTTTTATCGGCAGAAGTGCTACTGAAATACCCAAGAACCGCACAACAAACCAAAACCGCTGGTATTTAACACTCCCTAACAGCACTGGCATCCACCCAGAACGGCCTGCCAATCAACAGCCAGGCAGCTAGTTAGGGCACTTGAAAGGGGTCATGACCCGACAAACCAAAATTCCCCAAAAAGAGATGGTTGCGCTATAAAAACATCCTGCAGCGAGTCAAAATAACAGCTCGTGGACTGTAACAAAATGTGACCTATTTCACACTTAAATACTGCAAGACAGTTTCTAAACAGTTAAAAGGTCTTATCTGCTTCTCAGTTGATAGAACCGAAGCGAATGACTCTCTGACGCACGCAGAAATAAACACACCTGTGCAGCTCACCGTTAAACACGCTTCACATCTCTCTCCAGATATGAACACAGACACGCTGTTCACTTGCACCTTTAGATGCTCCGCGCTAACATCCACTAGATGTTAGCACTAAACCCCTGTGGAGTCAAAGCGGCCTACGAGCAGAACTGCAATACAAGTAACTGGTGCACAAAATCACACTTTGACAACTAAATTCTCACTTTGCAGTAACTTCAGCCTAATGCTCTTTACAGTTTTCGGGTGATATGAGAGCATATGTGCAGATAATGTTCGCAGACTCAGCGATGGTGAGTCTAAAACTTTTAAAGATTTTAGGTAAGATCTGAAATTATTAGAATTTTTAAAAAGATTGATATAAAAATGTCTGATAATCTTGTGAGCACAAATGTTTATAGACAAATATACTGCATTCATTTAAGACTGATAATATTGAATTATTATATATCTTAGTCAAATGTCAAATAAATATATAGCATATATATATATATATATATATATATATATATATATATATATATATATATATATATATATATATATATATATATACAACATAATTAAATGTCATAGAGTCAATATTTACAATATTTTTCAGGATGCTGTAATAATTAGAAAGTTCAAAAGAACATTATATAAAATTGATTTTTTTGTAACTATATTAATATACAGTTATAGTTTTTTGAACTATATTATATTATATATATATATATATATATATATATATATATATATATATATGTGTGTGTGTGTGTGTGTGTGTGTGTGTGTGTGTGACATCCAAAATTTAAACGCTAGTGTACATATTCGGCATTGCTCTGTAAAGACAAGTGGGCTAAACATAACAATTAAGTTTCTGCTTAATTTTTAGACATACCATTTTACTTTGACATATTTGCATTAAAATTCACGTGTATCATTGCTCTTAATTTTTGCAAGCTCAAAGAAGAAGTTATCGCACCCATTGCATCCAAAGCTGCAATAATTTGCGTCAAAAACTCACGTTTTACTATCTGAGATGCGATCGAACACAGCGAGCGGACAGTTGTTTTAGTTTTGTTCAGAAGCTCTGTGAAGTCGAGAGAGCGAGCCGCTTCCTCTGTTGAGTTTCCTCTGTGGTCGAGCACTGTCAGAAAAAGCAGCAGCTTACAGAGAAAACCCAGCGCTCATCCGGCGAGGGATGCTCTCCAGCCGGGCCACCGCTTCTCCCTCCCTCTCAACCTCCACTTAAAGAAACACTCACCTGCGTCCGAGCATTTGGAGGCACCAGATCCGAGGTCTCGTAGAAAGTCGCGCTTGCACTTCCTCTCTGTGACTCCGCAGACCAATCAGAGTCAGCGGCGGTGCCGGGGCAGAGCTGCTCATGCAACAGAACGAGCTGCTGGTGATGAGCGCAGCATGCAAACGATCGCGACCGCATGCGTTTCCTCACACGGTGTCTGAGAAAGAGTGAGATTAGCCAGGCCCCGGGCCCTGTGAACTCCAGCTACTGAGAACATTAACAGAAACAGGAACTGAGTGACTCATCTGGAGAAAATAGACGTGACACTGGTCTCGCCTTGCTGCTCACGCTGAGCTCGCGCTCAGAAACATTTCAGTGCAGCTATATTCTGAGTCTGTGGATTATACTATACTATAGATACTATAATATCCGCATTCAGTTTGATCACTTCTGTAATGCAGAGCTGAGTTTTCTGCATCTTCACTCGGTCTTCAGTGCAGGGGCGTGTTTAGTGTTTCGGGGGCCCCTGGCGAGCGGTCCCGGGGCCCCCCACTGTGGATTTTGCTATCGATTCTGGAGGAGAGATGGGTATTGTTTACATTTTATCGATGCCAATACTGCTTATCGATATAGTTATCAACACTACTCTCCATAATTCGATGCAAAAACGATGTAAAAAGTGTAAAAAAAAAAAACCTGTTATTTATATAATAAATAATTTCTTTTTTATTTATTTATTTGAGTGGTGAAAAGTTTTTTACAATGGGGCATTTGTGGAGCGTGCTCGAGTAGAGTCTCTGGAGAGAGCTAACGGGTTAAATGCTGTCCAAGCGTAAGAAAGAAATGCAAATGATAAACTTCAAGGACGTTGCATGTAAGCCGTGAAGTGCAGCTCTCTTCTAGTGCACATGTGTGAGAGACAGATTCGCTCGGGCCCTTCGTAAAATTAGGCCTCGCTGAACGTTTTTTTAACGTGCTGTCACGCAAAAATCATCAGTTTGAGACCGGTTTATTTTTTAAAGCTTCTAATTCGCCGTTAACTCTAAAAGAAGACACTTATCAATAACTGTATTGTTTATCCTGAAGCTCAACCGCTGCTGCTTCGGTGTCACGTGACACATTTAGTGTCCGGGCATTTTTTCAAAGTGTGGTTTTAGTGTCTAAATGCTTGTGGGTTCATGTCATGACACGCTATATTATATCACAGTAACGTAATTTAACAGCTAAACATTTACGCAGAGGTTAACCGTTACACAAACACAATCCAAAGGCGCTTCTTTATTCCCGTGAACCCTGCTGTATTATATTGGATGTGAAACTACACTAGTTGCTCAGTTCGGCCTCTGAATGAAACGAAGTTGTTTTTCCACCAAAGTTAGGCTACTTTAAGGTCTGAAGCGCTATCAAATCAAAGCGTTAGCCCACAGTCACTTGAAGCCAGCTCGTGATTGTTGATCTTGCTCATCAACACGCCGCTGTTCAGTGCGTGACCTGCAGGTGGCGGCAGCGAGCGAGACATATTCACTTGAGTTATTCTGCTGGCATCAAAACACGCATCTAAAAATGGTTTACATTTTCTGTGCAGCGTGCAAATCTTCACCGCATGTTAAACTGCATCCCACAGCGCTGTGCATTTAGCTCTACCAAGCGTGAGGAATGAACAGGAAGTAGCCTAATATCAAATATAACATAAAGCATGTTCTCGACTCATCATTTAGAAGGAGAAACATAAAACTGCATTTAAAAAGCTAAATCACACCGCACTTTAGTATTAGAATTTTTTGTATTGTTATTGTAATTAACAGTAATTTTGCAGTTCAAGTTTAATTGCACGCTAAAGCATTAGCATGTTGTGTTTAGCAGGCGATCACTGGATTCTGAACTTAAAGTTCTGGATAAGAATAGAATAAGGAAGTGTATATATGAGAACTAAGAGGCAGGATGAAAAGGAGAATGGAGACCAAATGAGGAGGATGTAAACACACAGAGACAGTCTGCCAGGAGCCGGGCCAGCCAACCAACCAGAGACACACCAGCGCAGGGCTCAGAGCCGTCGTCAGGGAGAAAAAACACGGAGTGTGTGTGCATTCTGAGGGAGTGAGAGACCTCAGCTATCCTGACGGAGTCCTCCGACCCCATACACACCGGACAGAGCTCAACAACACTCATGAGACGGGATCGTCCACATCTTTGCACTGCAGGGATTCACATCCTCACCCTTTAATCACATAAGATACTAAACACCGTTTTCGGATGTTTCAGTTTAGCTTTTAAAGATCCTTTTTGATATTTATAGAATTGCTAACGGGATTTCCGTCACAAAAGAATTACTGTCCCCTTACAAGATACTTATTTTTTATATTTATTATTTATGACTGAATATCCACTAGAAAACCTTGACAGCTGGGATAAAAGACATGATCACAAATGTAATGTAAGATTTTAAACTCTTTGTTCTGATGATCAGTTCCATTAAAATGTTTTTTTTCTTTAAGGACACAAAATATGAAAGATCAACAAGCTCCCTGTACAGCTGTGCTGGCCTCATATATGCACCGAAAATATTTGGACACTTTTTTAATAAAAAGGTTGGTCTAATGCATGCAAAATTGTAACTCAAATCAATTTATGGTAACACTCTGTGTCCTTGTTAATAACAATTAATTAAGCGTAATTTTATTACGAGTACACCTAAGGTAACACCTAACCCCAATCATATAATAAGTAGGGTGCATGTTGGTAATATTACTTAGTACTTAAACTGTAACAAGGACACCTTAAAATAAAGTGTAACACAATTTATTTATTAGCCAGCAATGCTGTGTAACTAGAGCCCATTAGCATAGCATTTGCTGTGGCCTATAAATATTAGAAAACAAGAAAAGTGGCTCAGCTGAGAGCATGGGTTGATCAATGCGACCTCTGGTGGTGGGGAGGTGCTTTGATAAAGCTGCTCAAGTATCAGATTTGTTTTATGTGTGGAAATGATCATAATTAAAATCATGTCTGAATCACTGTCACAGAGTGTAACTTTCATACATTTTCACTACAGTCGAAACCTGTTTATGAATGAAACTAGTCACTATGAGTATGTATAAAATTGCATGCACCATTAGAAATATAAAGCATGAACGTGTGTTATTGTAATTGTTTGTTATGTGACCTACCACTGACATTCACAAATCCTCTACACCTCACCAGAAGCAGTAAGCCATCTGGTTACTGTTTCATGAATACCGGGAATTCAGATACTATGATTTCGTTTACTGTTTTTGATCTGTTATACAGTAAGGAATTTCATCTTAAAGTGCCCCTATTGTAGGTAACAACAGACTGACATGCATGCAGGGTCAAAAACACTTTCATTGTCTGATAATATGCATCTGTTTTTAAGTTATTTGTTCAACGGCGCCCAAGCGATTCGCTCAACGATTCATTTATCCCACCCCCTGCTTTGTGTGATCTGCAGAGATTGGTCGATTGGTCTGATCTTCATCTCACCATGCCTGTAATGCCTGATAAAGCGGCGTTTGCAAGTTGTTTTGTGTGCAGTGTTACCGAAAAACGATATTTTTACCGCTCAAAAAGCAGCACCTAGTGGTCAAGAATGGGTTCACGTTTTCATTCAGACCAATGTAAAAAAAAAAAGCAACAACATGAGGACAGGCAGTATGCTAATGTGTCACGTTGACGTCGGCAACAATCAGGTTCGTTTTAAAAATAACTCGTTTCAATGATTCAATGAGTCAACTCTTTCACTTTGAGTCACTGAATCATTCACTCAACTAATTCGTTTAAAAACACTGATCCAGTTTGCAAAGTCTATCTTTCACAGTTTGCTTTATTATTACAGTCTCTATATTATATGCGACTTAGAGCTTCTTTTTTGTAAAGTCGCCTGAAAAACAAGCAACTTTGCGTCTTTATTTATGTTCTCTGTATTCTCCAGGACATTGATTGACGCTCTTGTCCGCTTACGGTTAATAGCCAACCAGTGCAATAACATAAGTGTTGAAGTGTATTTGCCTAATGTTCTGCCCCCCTCGTTTGAGAAACATCACATTCAGAAAGAAAGCATGTGACGCTGTCATCTAGGTGACCATAGAAGCAGATGTTGAGGAGTGGGATGTAATCTAATATTATAACTGGCTTTAATGAAAAACAAAAGTCCCGTCTAATATTTAGAGCAAATTCCTTTTGTTTGAAATATGTCTTGTCTCACGAGAGTTGACAGCAGTGCTATCTTTGTAAGTGAGTCGTTGAATTATTCACTTAACCAATCTGTTAAAAAAAGTCAGAAAAGAGTCATTTACTCAACTAATTTGTTCACCGGACTTCATCACTGCTGTGTTTTACAGAGATATGCAGTTCATTTTTCAGCTGTGGCATAGTTTATTTTACACAATTTTACAATAGTGTAAATACAGATTAACTGGCGGTGTCTAAAATATGAACTATAGCAATAAAGCAATATCATAATTATGCTGCATCAGACCTATACACTTTGAAACAAAAATCTCTTATTTGAGGTGTGATATTATTGATGAACCATTAGTTGTGACGTTACGTGTTCTTTATTTCTATAAATCGCATATTTACAAAAAATATATTTTAGATGATAGTGTGTTGTCCTCGGTCCTCGACGCTTATCTGACGTTCATAAAAAAATGAGTGCTAAAATAAATGTTTTTGTTCATGTAAGTGTATGCTGTGTATATTTAGTATGTATATAAATACAAACACATGCAGACACAAACACAGAAGATTGCATTATTTTGCGCTATTTAACATTTATATATTAAATATATTTATAAATATAAGACTATAAATGCAGAAATTGCATACATGCAGCTATTTTAAAAAATGTATACTGTGTGTATTTATATATACATAATCAATACACAGTATACACATATTCTGTTAACAAAAACCCTGCAATAAACTGCGATAATCATATATATATATATATAGCATTTTCTGTAAAGGGTTTTGCCTTCGCCCCTGGAAAGGGCTCTTGTGTGTGAATATAATTTATCTGAATGGATGTGTTCGGCATATAAATGCATTCTCACACACACACACACACACACGGCTGAAAATGGTGTGTCCCATTCCATTACCTCACAAAGGTGATGGACTGGATTGATTTAGGCTTTGGTTTTCCAGGCAGCAGCGTCTAACATCCACTTCCCCACCTCCCGGCTCCGACTCAACCTACCCCCACCCGCAGACCTCCGCCTCCCGTAAACCACAATATCACTGGCTGATGATCCCAGTAAACTCGCTACAGACTGAAATCTATTGCTTTTTACCTGCCAAAGCCCAAATCTCCAGGAGTAAAGAAGCACCCCCACCCCTGCTCCGTCTGAAATCCTCCCCCATCCCGCTGAGCCGCTGATGGGGTGAGCGCTCCCCGTTCCTCCCCTTCATAGGACGCGCTCGACACCACGCTTCATTCATCTTACTTAGACCCGGACCGTCACATTTGGCAACCTCTGAATTAAGAGAGATCAGTACAGCACCCCCACACGTGTCCCCCGCAAATATTAAAGCCATTCGACCTTGACCGAGGAGAGAAGGCCATTCAGAGGAGTCAAACACGTCCCAGCAGGGGCAGGCGGCCTGCCCTTTTCTTAATGTGCTTTTTACATTTGATTACCAGGCTTGTAAAAGCTGACTCTAAACACGGGGACCATGCTGAACATCTGTTAGCCATGCTGGGAGAGTCAGCTCACCCCCGTGTCCTCTCATGTCCTCAGGCTGGATTAGAGTTTTCTCTCTGGGCACTGCAGAGCAATTGGATATTTTTCATCATTCGTTTGTGTTTCTGTCAACGAAGACGTGCGTTAGAAAGGCCGCCTGTCAACACAGAGCGCTAGGAGCATTACATATACACATGTTAATGGCTCAACCAAAGCACTTAACTGTGTCCACCAGGATATACAGGCTTAGATGCTGAATGTTACATAACTGTGCATTTCTGTGCATTACAATATATGCAGTGGTTCTACCTTTTTATGACGCATTTGTGTGTTGGCTTATATACTCTCAAAATGAGCTAAAATTAAAATGAATAACTACATTTAAAATGTACTAGCACTAGTAGTAATATTAATAATAAAATATAAAACCATATATATATATATATATATATATATATATATATATATATATATATACACACATTTAAAAAAATGAACTCATAGTAATAATATTAATAAATAACAATGATTGTTAAATAGATCAAAATTTGTAAAAATGTAAAAGAAATGAAAAAATTCAATCTTAAATATTGACTTAAATATTGATTTTAAAACATTAAAACAGTAGCAGTGCTTCATTAATTTTATTATTTAATAATCTGTGCATTACAATGCATATATGGGTAATTCTAAGAAAGGCATTTTTTTATATTATTCAGAAATTAATTTGTCGGTCCCCATATAGAAAATAAAAACTATTTCTTCTTACTTTATTTGATATTAAAACACGTGTTTTTAAAAACGTATTAAAATGTGTTTTTATGGTCAATGAAGCATTTTCTTTTTTTATTTTTATGTTTGGTTATTGGAACAATTATTCAATTTTACAACTTTTCTGACAGTATATTTGAGGGAGTAACAATATAACCACATGATTTTTCTCTGGCAGAGACAGTTTTTCGTTATATTATGATTTCGTTTATGCACTCATGTTGGCCTTGTCACATTCAATATTTCTAACATTGCAAAGGACAAATGCCATATTTTCTATATTATATGAGGGGAAATAAGAGAAAAGAATAATACAGTCCAACGATATTGGGGCAATAATGTCATATTAACCATAACGACCCACAACTTTAAACCCTGAGACATTTTGTCCAGGATGGTAAGGTCTGGCGACATAACATTTTCTGAAATAATGCAGTGCATTTTTTTCTAATGGCTCATGTATGTTGAAGAGTCGGGTTATTTCAGCATTCACTGTTATCGCTCGCCTGTTTGAGCGAGCGCACCATGTGTGGAAAGTCAGAATTAACATCAATCAGCGCACAGAGAAAGGTCACACACGAACACAATACATATCTCATCAAACTACGTTTGGCCTCCCCTCCACAGCACCATCTCATTCAGCACACTGACTCTTTACTAATGGAGATGGATTACTAACTTACACAATAATTCCCCCATAAATGATGCTGTTTTGGTCCATTTTATACGGAGTCAGTGGTGTGAATCAGAACTGTGAATATAATCTGCTCGGAAAGCGATGCGTTCAGTGTGTTATAAAGCTGGACTGTCCTGTGTCTGTATATGACTGGGGTATATTTCAAAATAAGAGTCCGGTCAGCTTCATAAATGCTTTATATGCATCATAAATACTGATATGTGATTGATTTGGGTATTATACATTTGCTTTACTACAGGACTGTTTACAAGTGGGTGAGTAAGATTTTGTAATATTTCTGAATGTATTTAAAATATAGTAAAAACAGTTAAATATATTCCATTTTGAAACAACCGAGTTAATACATCTTCAAATGTAATTTATACCTGTGTTTAAAGCTGAATTTTCAGCATTATTACTCCAGTCTTTAGTGCATAATGTAAATGTGCTTCAAAAGAAACATTAAAAATGATCTTAAAAAACCGGGGGAAATTGTAATATATGATTTTGTTTGGTTTTATTTGCTATTATTTCAAATCAATTTAATGCATCTTTGTGCAATAAAATATTTAATAAATCACACTATATAGTTCCTGCAGATTTTATAATGTATGTATATTAGTGCTGTCAAATGATTAATCATCCAAATGTAATTTTGTTTACTTAACATACATGTGTGTATTGTATATATATATATATATATATATATATATATATATATATATATATATATATATATATATATAAAACAAGGACACAGCATATATTTTGAAAATATTTGCATGTATATATTTATATAATTGTATATATAATATACATGAATGTGTGTGAATTTAAACATAATGAATGTTTGGATGCAATTAATCATTTGATAGCTTTATATTCAGATATAATATTCAAACAAAGGCCAGAAACACGGGTAGCCATCAAAGCTCGTCAAGCTTCATGTGTTTTTATGAGTACAGCTCTGAAGGCCATTCACGGGCACCGGGCGAGAAGAACGGGAGACGGGATTTCGTGAAAAATGTAGGCTCTGAAGCCGAGAGAAGGGTCACGAGTGAAGCACACGCGGTCAGCTAGAGCCCTGAGCTCAACACACAACCTGCTCCGATATAACGTGATATAAAGCCTGACAGCATCTCTGTGACCGCAGGGCGAAGGCAAGCCAGTCTGCGTGTACATCCAGCAATTAAAACACGGCCGCTGCGGGACCACTCACGTCTGCGTTCATCTGTAAATAAAGCAGCTTGACTGAGACACACCTGCAGGGCTCATCTCACGCACAAACTCATCTGCTGTGACTAAAACACTATTACTTGGAATTATTCTCAAAATATGCTGCACACAATAAGGTCCCAGCGCCTTAAAAAAAAAGACTCAGTAGAAGAAAGCGTGTTAAATACGTGTTAAAAAAAACAACGACAAAAAGCTCAAATAATATGGTTTCTAAACTATTGCTAAAATCTTCTATCGAGAAACTAAATGTGATTTTCTTTTTACAGTTTTATTCCATTTTTAAATATTAAGGTAACACTTTAACGGGCGTGCGTGTAGAATTAAACTACCCAGAACACAGTACTAAAAGTAAATTTTAATAAATTAACGTATTCATGCTGAAATCAAATACAAAAACACAAAACCGAAAAACATCGAGAAGTCATGTGAGCGTAAGAAGTTTTCTAAAGGCTAAGGTCAAGGATCCTGAAAATGTACATGGACTGGAAATATTCTTCCTGTAGTACAGTACAGCAGAAGTGACGGCACGTGAAGGCAGAACAGAGTCAGATCAACCTGACGAAGGAGTAAAAAAACAACCAAAAATAAAAACAAATCACAGATTTTTGAAAAAACCCTGGCGGCACTTTCCCCGCTGAGCCATAAACGTGTCAAAGATTAACATTACAGCAATAGCCAACCTCTATGAATAAGTACGAATGACAGCCGAGGATTGTCTGAACAAGAGTTTGTATATCGTTTGAAGAGATTATTTACATAATCTCAGCATCTTTATTTACGGCTCTTCAGGTAAAGCGCCTCCAAAAACGTACGATATCAAAATGCACAGTGTTTTACAAAAACAAACAAAAAAAAAAAACCCAGAAAAGCCGATCTGCCGGACTCCACCGCTTTTGAGCGATGCCATCCCATAATAATGCTGAGGTACGTCGTACAACCTCAGCTTCAGCGACCCCCGACAAAAATGGGGAGGAAGACATGCAAGAAACAGGAACGGAACCCATCGGAACAGGGAGGAGCGTTAGTACGTACTGGTCCAAAAAAATGCGCTATAATACAAGAGTCCTTCATATGAGGGTCCCGGCGGAAGAGAGCGGCGCCGCGCCGCTAGAAGAGGATGTCCTCGTTCTTGATGAGTAACTCCACCACCTGCCTCTGGTAGCGGATGTCGTTCAGAGCGGTCATGGCGTCCAGATCCGGCGCTCGCATCAAGGTCGGGCCGAACACGATCCCCAGATTCTCAGCGTTCATCAGGTTATCCTTCTCGTTCTGAGTTACCCTGCACACAAACAAGGGTCAATAAAAAAAAAGTACTATAACTGTGCTTTACACTAAGTAGGTCATCAGCGTAACAATGGAAATGAACGCCAAAAGAGGTCCTAAGACAGAACCCTGTGGAACACCATACATGGGTTTTAATTGAGTGTGAAACGTGTTCAATGCTGCACTACAGTCAAGAAGTGCAAGTATAGAAAAGAGTCCAGAATCCAAAGCATCTTTAAAAGTGTAGCCTCAGCACAGATAGGGATGAAACCCAGATGGCCATAGAGCTGGGAAACAACCATTTGTACAAGAATTTTTGACAAAAACGGCAGATTTTAAATCGTAATTATCGACATTTTACAAATCTGTGGCCGGTTTCTTGAGAGCGGACGTTATCAGTGAAGTTTTAAATGCACTAGGGACAGTACAGGAAAGAAGGGAAGCATGGTGTCGGTGATTACAGAAGAAAGAAAAGGCAACCCAGTTTTAACCAAATCATATATGCGTAGTGGTCAAATAAAATAATCTTTATTCTTAGAATTACAACTAGCATGAGAGAAATTTATCTTCAATGGTAGAGGTACATATTTGTCACACCACAGGACACATTGATACGTTAACTTATATATACACATATATATATATTTTTGGATAACATTTATTACTGGAGGTCTGATACGTCTTCTCACCTCTTTAAGTGTGCCATCAGGTGTCGCAGGGTTTCGCAGTGAGCGGGAGGCATCTGCTTCAGAGCTTCATGCAGAGCTTCCAAGCGCTCGTCTGGATCTGTCAGCTCTGACACAAACACACAACCAGGTCAGGAACGCTCATCTCACATCTACAGGCAGCAAGGCTTCTGCACATCAACACTGGATATTACACCAGTTGCGTTATTTTCATTTGCTGTCTACTACATTTGAGGTCCTACACATTAAATGCGTTGCGTTTCAAAAAACAATTCATCTAAGAATAGCTTTGCTGTGCCAGAACGCAGATGATTATAAATGCATGTGATTCTTGCTGGCGGACGGCGCAGCAAAAATCTCTTACTTTAGACGAATACAGCTTTTTCATTCAATAAAAGGAGGTGAAACATGGGCGGCGAGCCGGATTTGAGCGTCAGGCACGTAGTCTAATGGAGAAAAGTGGAGCGTGGGACTCACTGGCAGCCTCGATGAAGCGTGGATAAGCGTCATACGTGATGACGGGGATCGGCAGGTCCCTGAAGTAGAGTTTAAGAGCACCTGTGATGACGTTGATGTCTTCATAGACGTTGACGGAGATGTCTGCTTTATCTCCATCTGAACACATTCACACACAGAAACACGTTCACCCTCAGCTCCAGGGAGAGTCTGACAGCTCCAGGGACCGAGCATCAAGACACTCAGCTGACTTTATCTGGTTCTGAGCGCCTGAGAGCTTCCGTACCGTGATGCTGCACCGTACAGGTGATTCGGGGCTATTATGTAATATAACTGCTTCGGAGATATTTCAGTATAGTTTAAACAGAACAGGTCAATCATTTCAAGTCTCTGAAATTTCTCTTTTATGCTCAACAAGGTTGCATTCATTTGAACAAAAATAGCAATATTGAGAAAAATTACCATTTTTTTTAATATAAAATTTTTTCTTTTTTAATATAAATGAAAATACAATGTATCCCTATGATGATAATTTTATAAATATTATTAAAAAGAAAACTAACTGTATTATATTTTAGAATATGCCTGTATTTTTTTTTACTTTTTACTATTACAATTTTGATCAAATAAATGCAGTCTTGGTGATTAAAATGTACTAGTAAAACACATCTTTGAACATTTTATTTGTACAGCTGTAATAATTTGTTGCATATATTACTTTTTAAATATTTAAGAAATGTTTTGGTTTTAGTACTTCTAATATTCATTTAGTAAACCTAATATTTCATTTTATCTGAGATTTCAATGAAATCATTTAAAAAAGAAGAAAAAGTAAAAATAACAAAAACCCTAATGGATTAAAAAAAAAAAAAAAAAACTGTCTTTATGAGATATCCTCATAGCCTTCTATCTGAAATGAGTCATTATGAAACAGTAATGCATCTGAATACCAACAGATGGGTGAAAATCCTCCTACAAATGTGCCACTTTAACATTTAAGCAGCTCAGACTATTTCGCATTACATAAACCCACAGCTCTATACGCAAGACAAAGAGTGACCTAAAAAAGCAGCGATGAGTATGTGTATGGGATTCATCTGGATTACACACACAGATGCGCGTGTAGGCGTGCGTGCGTGTGTGTGTGTGTGTGTGTGTGTGTGTGAATGCGGGGGTTGTGACGGATCAGTACTGTACACAATCAGACCAAACGCCGCTCACCTCTGTCAAACGATAACTTCACGTCTTCAATTAAGTCGCTGAACCCAGAGATTCGATAGAGGCCCTCCGACTTCAAACCTGAGAGTCGCGGTTGAACCACAAAGACGTCCTAAAAGATCGATAGAGGCCCTCAAGAGATTTCAAACTAAGAGATTAGTCAGTAATTACGGTTGAAGAAAATTAAATCAAAAACTACAACTAAAACAATCCTAAACATGAAGTATTACTAAAATACCAGACTATGTAAAACCAAAGCCAGTACGGTTAATTGGCCGTCAGTCCGTACGGTGGTGTTCGGTGAGCTGCTCACCTCGTGATTCGATCTCTCGTATGCACATGTCCACCACCATGGGTCGTTTGGAGTTATGAGCCTTGACGAGCGTGGTGAGATCACAGCTGTAAACCTTCTTCACGTGCTTCAGGTCCGGTTTGCAGTCGTTGGGCACCATCTTAGAGCACTGCTTATGAACGTTCAACCCACAGTCTGAGGAAAAACACAAACACGCGTCATCGTCCCTGTCAAAACGAGGGCTAAATCGGTCAGTAAATCCACTGTGGTGTGCGTTTCGTCGATCCCGAGGCGGATGTGCTTCAGTTAAATTACAGTCCGCAGCGCGCTGAGCTTTCACTCTGCTCAGTCAGTGACCTTTCCTGACCTCTGATCAGCAATGACAGTGCTTCTGATTGGCTGATGGGGGCTTCAATAGTGTCACCTTGGCGATGACAGATCACGCCAGGAATACAAATGGCGCCTTATAAAATATGCATGAGCCATTCCAGGCACCTAACAGCTTCATAACAAGCAAATCTCTGAGAAGATGTGAAAAAAATTTATAGTTGCTGTAAAATGAATAAGTAAATAATTGGGTTGTCATTTATTGTTTCAAACTATGTATGGAAGCCTGTTTCTATCACTGAATGAAATTGTTTTTCGTACAATATCTCAAATTTAATATTACGCAATTCTGTAATATTAATAAATAAAAATACTAAAACTTAAAAAAAGAGCAATTAATAAAACTCAATTTTGAATGTTTTTTCTCATAATGGTGAGATGTTTCATTTTCACCCTTCACCAAATATACATTGCTCCTAATACATAAACAGTTTTGGAAAAAAGTAGTTGCGTTTCTTTAAATTTGAAAAATATGAATCCATCAAAAACAAGTGGAATATGTAAATTATTACCATTAACATAAAGTGACAGTTTATGCAAGAATAAGTGTATGTTTGAGAAATTTACATAAAAGCTGTATTAAAATAATGATCCTGAATTTCAAAACAAAACAAAAATCCCAAACGGAAAAAAAAAAAAAAAAAAAAGTTATTTTTTATTTAAACATTCCCCCATCTTTTGTTTATAGGTCAAACAAATAGGCTCAACCAATAGCAGGGGGACTACTAAAAAAAAAAAATCAAAAACATTGATAGTGTTTCAAAATCAATAATAGCTTAAATGTCACTCTATTAAACAAAACAAACAAAGAAAAACGCCTTTAAACTAGTTATTTGAAACAAACTAACCAACCCCCAACCGCACCCAAGCATCCAGGACAGACACTCGAGAACTCGCACAGCATATGCAAATTTAGGCAAATTAGCTGATTAATATATAATGTGGCCTACTAAATGGGCCAGCTGCTTCAAAGCAGGTACCAGAGACAGAAAACAGAAAAACAGAGACAAGAAGCAGACGAATATAAGCTAAGGGCAGATGTGTGGGACACTCAGCGAGCCACCCTGAAAACAACGTGACCCGGAGGATAGAGAGAGAGAGAGCGAGAGAGAGAGAGAGAGCTCTTCAGATCTGTACTCAAACATAATGGTGGAGTGGGCAGAGAGCGAGTCCTGCGGGCTTCAGCAGACCTCATTTCCTGCAGTAAATGGGCCAAACGCTCTCCTCTCCGACTGCCTGCAAGATTCAAACCCACCAGACTGTCATCCTCAATCACTTCATCAGCCTTTGACTGTCTACTAAAGAGCAATTGCAATTAGGGATGATGAAAAGCAAAAGTCTCTGTTAAAACGCATGCGCCACTTTCTTAGGAACGTAACAGTCATACTCCGTTTGCATACAAGTAGTAGGATTTAATGACTCTAAAAACCTTCCTTTGTGAATCTAACCAAATATCTTTTTATATCGAAAAGAAGTAATGATGATAAAAAATATTTTTGTTAAGGAGCTTCAAAAAGCATTATTTACATGACACTTAACATCAGGAACGATGTTTTTATTTCGTAAAATTCTAATTTGGGATATTTTCTAGAACCTTTTTTTAATAAAAAGCTTTTTTTCTCCCAAAACATTATTAAAGCTTCTTCATTTGATCTTTTTATACCTTTTTTTTTTGAAGATGAAGTATAAAGTTGTTTTCTGTAAGAATGCATTTAAAGGTCATAAAGAGCTTAAGATTTAAAAAGGTAAAAAAAAAAAAAAACGCTACATCTTTGACCCCATATTTTAATCTGTAGCTGATGGCTGATTTCCTTTTCTACATCAAAACAAAAAGAGGTGATAGATTTTTTTTTCCCCCTTTTGACTCCTTGAATTAGAATGAAGTCTAATCCAAACCAGTGAATGCAAATAGTGAATTATTCGCTGACGCTTATTCTAAAGATTCTGCGGCGTGTGATTAAAAAACGGCCCCTTGAGCGACTCGGTCGTCCTGAGACTTCAGCCAAGCAGAACTGTAATTATTTTTGAAAGAGAAGAGCGAGGTTTATGATAAGCGGAGGAGACAGGCGCTAATAGAGGGCCCATCTCTAATGCATTCAATCTGTTAGCTGGGGTCTGCAGAGGCCTTGTTCAGCAGAGAGGCGTAGAGGTGACCCCTGGCCCACGAGTGGACGGAAGAAGAAACACGGCAAGTAGCCTTTAGGACCACTAGATTATTTTTAGATGAAAATCTACCAGATGAAAAATGGGTTTTATTTAAACCCAGCATATAAAATTCTATGTAACAGTAATAAATGCATTATTTTAGTTATTATATTTCATTTTTATATTAAATTATATATATATATATATATATATATATATATATATATATATATATATATATTATTTCATTTTATTATTAAAGTTTTTGTAATTATTATTTGTACCTGTGCAGTCATATAATTTTACTGTATTTAGTTGTGTTATTACTTATAATTACATTATAAAATTTAGTAAGATTATTTTATGTGATAAAATTTAATTACGGTTGCTTTTATTTATTTTTTTAACATTTAAATTTCCTGAGAAGACATGTAATAACCAGCTGCATGTTCCATTGAATTATTAAAAATAATGCACATCTGGGTTTGCAATGCATCCTTTGCATGCATATTTCAATATGCAATAATTCAATGGTCAATTATTCTACCTTAACCGGTTACAACATAGACATGCCAATATAATGCATATATCATGGTTTTATCATGTATAGGCACAGTTACACTGTTACTTGCCAATGCATGACAAAAATGTGTTCAAAAAAATATTAAAGCATCACTTGCCTATGTTACAATTAATAAGGGGCATCCATGACACATTATAAATACAGGCTCAGTTAAAGCGTTTCCCAAAGGCATTTATCTTGAGCATTAAATTCAGACGTTGTCTTCCATTGTGAGGATGTTTTGAGCGCTTCCCGTATCCTGAAATTCCCTCTCACGCTCACTGTGTGACCCAGAGCTGGGACGAGCGCTGAATTTTAATGCGTGTGTGTGTAAAGTGGAGCTGGTTGCGAGCTCTCAGCCCCTCTTCTCATTATAAAGACATGCCAGCTTTGTTTTCAGTCTCTGCCATGATGGACTGGGCCGAGGGGAAGGGGGGCGCTTCATCCTCTCATGAGGCAATGTGGCACAACATGCCTGGGCACTGGGGCTGGCACGCTGGCAGACACCCAAAATAATCGCTCGGAGTCTCGCTCTCCCACACAAAAAGCAAAAGAAAGAAGAAAGCATGTCAGATCACAACGCTGAATGCAAATCTCTACATCAAATGAGATTTCGCTGCCCTAGATTCTGCTGGCATCACAGAATGAGAGAGAGAGAGAGAGAGAGAGAGAGAGAGAGAGAGAGAGAGAGAGAGAGAGAGAGAGAGAGACAGAGAGAGAGAGAGAGAGAGAGAGAGAGAGAGAGAGAGAGAGAGAGAGAGAGAGAGAGAGAGAGAGAGAGAGAGAGAGAGAGAGAGAGAGAGAGAGAGAGAGAGAGAGAGAGAGAGAGAGAGAGAGAGAGAGAGAGAGAGAGAGAGAGAGAGAGAGAGAGAGAGAGAGAGAGAGAGAGAGAGAGAGAGAGAGAGAGAGAGAGAGAGAGAGAGAGAGAGAGAGAGAGAGAGAGAGAGAGAGAGAGAGAGAGAGAGAGAGAGAGAGAGAGAGAGAGAGAGAGAGAGAGAGAGAGAGAGAGAGAGAGAGAGAGAGAGAGAGAGAGAGAGAGAGAGAGAGAGAGAGAGAGAGAGAGAGAGAGAGAGAGAGAGAGAGAGAGAGAGAGAGAGAGAGAGAGAGAGAGAGAGAGAGAGAGAGAGAGAGAGAGAGACAGAGAGAGAGACAGAGAGAGAGACAGAGAGAGAGAGACAGAGAGAGAGAGAGAGAGAGAGAGAGAGAGAGAGAGAGAGAGAGACAGAGAGAGAGAGAGAGACAGAGAGAGAGAGAGAGAGAGAGAGAATGATATGGGTAGAGGTGAGAAAAGGAGGAGGATACAAGTAGCGTAAAAAGGGCCTCAGAATAAGGGATTTTCAACACAAGCTGCTTTCAAAACAGCGCCATGCATTATTCATGAAGCCAGTTCATGAAAACACATGTGTCGCTCACATTATCCTATAAATAAATCATTAAAACACAAACAAGCAACCACAGTATTCCTCAAAGAAAAAAAACGGAATTAAACCGAGATTAGAACTCCGAATATGCATTTTAAAAATCCCGTTTTGCACAGGAAAAAAAAAAAGGTCAAAACAAAATGATGGCCATTTTATATCTTGCGTTAATACAATTAAAAGCACTCAAATCACTATTCGTGCAAAATAAAATAAAATAAAAATGAGGAGTGCATTTCAAATGGCCGAAGGCGGAAGGAAGTACTTTTAAAATAATGTATTGTTCTATAAATATAATAACACGTAGGTCTTTATGGGTCTGTTATCAGGCTAATGTTTACGCAGAGCAGCACACTGACCTATATGAGCTCTGAGCGTGAGCGTGTGTAAATGTATTCAACTCTGCATGAGCTCCACAGGAATCTGTCCGAACATCATCAGATGAAGCTACTGAACACTCCTGAGGGGGTTAACAGCTTTAATGACACGCACGTTACATTACATTTACAAACACAAGAGTGTGTCATTATAATCAAGGATTTTAGATTTTTTTTTTAAGGCCAGCATCTCAATTGATTTCAGAATTTGATTGTTTTCTTTTAATTGTTTCCTATACTCTTAAATAAAAGGATATTTTTGGACCTTTCTGTTCCAAAGCTTCTGTACATTGGTTCTATATTATATTCGAATACACTAAAAATTGTTCAAATGAAAAAATATTTGAGGTTCTATTGTTCTTTTATTTAATCGAAAAATACCAACACATTTATATACAAGCTATGGACTATGGAAGTTTTGTTATTAATGTATGTTGATACTAAAATGTAATAACTACATAATAACCATGTAATAACTGTAAAAGGAGCGTTTTTGATAGAAAGCATGTTTTGTGAGGTGGTGTGTGTTGATTTACCTGCACATTTGACTCCCTGAGCGATGAGTCCCCACATGAAGTTGGCGCAGTACTCGCACCAGTGCGGTCCTCTGAAGGTGTGCACCTGCGGGACAACACACACAAATCAACTTCTGCTCCTCTGAGCCCTTTAAACCGGCTAATAAAGACGAATGCGTGATTAGAGACACGAGCAGTGTCAAATCTGGCTGCTGTTTAATCCAATCACAATTAATCAACAGCCGGGGAGAGAGAGAGAGAGAGAGAGGGAGAGAGAGAGAGAGAGAGAGAGAGAGAGAGATTAATCAAGAGGAAAGCCCTGCTCTCTTGCTCCCTCACTCTCCACTAGGTAACAGCTCATCCAATCAGACGTGTGTAAACGCTCCTGGGGGACGGGCCCCTGGCTCTCTGAGAGCCCCTCAGGTCTGGCAGGAGTTTACTCTAACAGCAGAGGCATCTTACAGTAGATGATGAAATCACTGTACATCACACTGACATCGACATGAGAAGTGCCCCATTTACATATAAAAGAGGTCTGATTAATTGAATGATTGGATATTTACAGGGTCTTCAGTAAAGAGGACAAAGAAAAGCATGAATCTTGCTTGATTCTTAAAAATAAGCCTTGCTTGTATACATTTATACTATACTTATATATATATATATATATATATAGAAAACGATCACATTTTAAATCCTAATAGAATTATATATAATATGCACATATAACCCCCATGTTTTTTGACTGCACCTCATCCCAGTATATCATATCGAGTATATAAATGTTCATGATTCCATGTTTCTAATGATAGCAACTTGAATCTTTATTCGATTCCCTACTGCTGACAAAAAGCAGCCACTTTCCAGTATCCGCACATCAACGACCACGCGACAACAAGCATGAGAGAAAGCAAGCGGCAGAAAGAGCTCTTTGTGAAGTCAGCAGTCTGCGAGGGTTTTGCGCACCTCCGTCCCCGGACTCCACGGACTAACTGAAGCTGAGAGGGGGGCTGGGGTCCGCCGCAGCACACTACCTGCTGATGACAGAAGCGCCGTTACGTTTACCAATCCTCTATCAGATCCTAATCTGTCCATCTGTCACCCCAAACAACCTCCCTCTCCGGTGCAAACAGAAGATGTTTTTATTTGATTTGTTTTTCTGAACCTCTGGCTGCACCGCCTCAACCAGCATCCTGAAACCTGCACCCGCTGCCACAGCAACAACACGCCCCTCGGGACACATTTAAATCACATTTGGAGAATTTGCATAACATGCGACGACACGGTCGCTCCGAAAGCGAGTCACAGCAACGCAACACAGTCGACATTTAAACCAATCGTAGTAAAAGCGAGACGCGAGTGAGGTCATTACGCAAAAATGCAGATAAAAACCAACATTTGCAGCAAAACTTATTTTTCGAATCCCAATAGCGAATACTTTTTGCTTTTGTTTGAGCACAAAAGTTAATTAAGCAATATTTATGCATGAAACGAGAAAAAACAAACAAAATAATCAAGCACCAAAAATACCTAACATTACTTTCTGGTTAATTTGACAAAGCCGCGTGGTATTTCTTCTTTCAAGACGCAAAAACATAAAACCGACGAGACATTTCAGTGAATTATGGCAAAATTTGACGCCAAATTGTAACCATTTTATAACAACGTTTTGACTGACCACAAATAATAATATTGCCAATATTAATTACATTGTACCAAGAAATAGTACCAAGATTATCAAACGTGCTACAATAAGCTTTATGCATGAACAATAAAAAAAAATAATAAAAATAAATAAATAAATAAATCGGGTAATAAAAAGAAACTTTTTTTGAACAAAATTTGACATTCCTTATTTGAAGACTTTATGAACACACGATCGCTAGTATGATAAATCCCAATAAACCCTTACCTTGAAGTTGTGGACTTTCTCGTACTTGGGCGCCCGCTCGCTCTCCTTCAGCGTGGCTCGACGGACCAGCGACGTGAGCTGCGAATAAGCAAAGAGTTTAAGAGGCTGCCAGAGAGTGGCCGGAGGTTTCTGAGGACTCATTTTCATCCCCAGAGCGGCGGCCACCATCCCCTGCTCCTTGCCCTCTGCCTTGGCCTTGTGCACCAGGGACTTCTCCTCCTTCCGGAGAACGTAGGACTCGCGAGACGGCATCTCGCGCGCTTCGACTCCACACCAAACACACCGGCTAAAGACAACTCGAGCAGATCTTCTGAACGGACGCCGCTACATCTTTTGCCGAAACGAACCGCCGACGAGAACGTCCAATTAGTCCGAACAGAGTTCGCTCGGCGAGTGTGTGAAGTCCCCGCGCCTGCTTCTCTCTCTGGGCATCTATATGCAGATGAGATGAGTGGCTGAGTTAATCCCGTCCTGCCTGCGAGCAGCAGATATCCTCTCTGGAACGCTGCCTCAAAGAGAGCGCGAGGGGGGAGACGGGGACGACCCAGACACGCTCACGCCGAATCACAGCCAATCACAACAGAGTCTGAGAGACAGAGCTCCGCCCCTACAGCAACCAATCCCCCAATCCACCGCATGAGTGGGCAGAGAGAGAGAGAGAGAGAGAGAGAGAGAGAGAGAGAGAGAGAGAGAGAGAGAGAGAGAGAGAGAGAGAGAGAGAGAGAGAGAGAGACAGAGAGAGAGAGAGAAGGAGTGGGACGTAATGAGAGGTGAATGAGTCATGGATCAGCTCTGAGCTCATACTCCTCTAATAAAAGCACAAAGCCAGCACACCAATCGAGCATAAACACAACCCACACTGTATGAGGACTGTACCATTTGATGAATAAATACTTATGAACTGCCACAGCAGTTTTAAAAAAATTACTTGTTTGCCGCTCTACAATTTGGCAAAAATTTGGTGATTCTGCATCAGCTATAGAATAGGATCAAATAAAAATGACAGCATTTGATGTAATGTTTATGAAAGTCAATTTATTTTAAAAGGATTAATATTAAACATTGACAACAACAATATTATTTATTAAAAAACAATGCTACGTTTTCTATTTAATAATAATAATTATAATAACGATTGAATAAGAAATATTACTGTTGAACGAAAAGTGTGCTTAAAAATATACATTTTTATATTGAATATAAATATATTAGTTATTAGTTATTATAATAACTGCAAAACTGCAATATTAATACTTACTGACGTCCTAAACAATAAAATAAAGTATTAATATTATGTTTTCAATTATACAGATCTATACAAAACTGTTAAAAACAAAAAGTACATTTGAAATATATATCTTAAAAGAATAAAATATATTCTTGTAACAATATGAAGGTTATTATTATTACTATTATTGTAAAATACTAATGCATATCTTAATTTATTCTTTTTTTAAAATGTTAAACTACTAAACTTCTATTTTAGATACAGATATAGAGAGAGTTTGATGACGAGCTGCTCGCGGCTGAATGAACACAGTGCTGCACTCCACTATACACTCACTCATATTCATATCATGACTGAGCTGCACAGCCTCACTAAGCCACTACCTGAAATACTTGACTGTAAGTGCTCCGTTTGTGTAATTATGTGGCATACGTTTCGGTGTAATGACGCAAACCCGACCGCTGACCACACCAACTCATTTCCTGGCCTTGTTTCATATCTCTTTTATCACGCCACAGATGCAAGAGATAGAACGTTTTCCTTCACACGTAATGAAAGAATCTGAACCCAAATCAATATTTCAAGTCCCGTGTATTTATTTGCCGTTCGATGAAATGGGTTCGTCATAAAACAATAAAACACCAGGAAAAAAGTGGAGAGAATTTCTATATTGGACGCGGGGATTCACCGGGCCTGAAGCTGCTCATCGTGTGTGTAATGAAATCAACTTCCTGCTTCGTACAGACGCTCATGAGTGCCTCCTCCCTATCACACACACACGCACACACACACACACACACACACACACACACACACACACACACACACACACACACACACACACACACACACACACACACACACACACACACACACACACACACACACACACACACACACACACACACGCACGCGATCAGATACTACAATCTGCCTTCATAAATCACAATGACAGCATCAGCCAAATGACTCTGGATCTTTCCCAAACAGATTAGACAGAGATTATGTCTAAACACCGTCTCTGTTTGTGTACTATTATTATACACTGATACACTCATATACCGGCTAAGATGATTAATTCCACCTTCACTTCCGTCTGTAACGAACCTTACCTACAGCTGTCAATCAAAACATGCACGCTTTGCAAAAATTGAATTGAAATTCATCAGGAGCCAGCAAGGTTTTTTTTGTTTTTGTAAAAAGCCTCTTTTGCGGACTAAGGTTGTGTGTATACTGTAAAGTGATTTATTATTACAATTTAAAAGCTGGATTTTCGGCATCATTACTCCAGTCTTCAGCGTCACACGATCCTTCAGAAATCGTTCCAACGTGATCTGATGCTCGCGAAGCATTTCTGATTATTACCAAACTAAATTTAAGCTAACCCGAAGCTAAACCGATGTGTCGAGTATGAATAAAGAGTTAAAATAACAGTTAACTTAGTGAACTTAAACTAAAAGGCTCTTGATCAATTTTATAGCCTTCCTGTTTTCTAAATAAACAGTCGACTTAAGATGCATACGTTACAGTAGCTTTTTCATACGTTTATTTCATTTTAAATCCATTCTAAGCTCAAACATAGCATTGAAATTTAGTGAGAATGCAAGCGGTTGAGATCTATCAGCTTAGTAAGGTTTAGTGAAGCAGTCAAGTCAATCAACGTTCCTCATCCTCTCACTAAACCTGGAAGGTCGACTGACCGACAGACTTTTTAAATTTAGCGTTTTTTAAAAAAGATGCACGTGCTTTATCAATAAAACTTGGCACTTATGTGCCATTCTGCATGTTTGAAGCACTTCATGCGTGCGGTTTGAACTGAATGTTAATTATAATCGAACACACTCGTCCTTTCTCTCTTATCTCAGCTGGACTGTTCATCCTCTTCTGACAGCAGTATGCTGGATCCAGACATGCCAGCGCACGCACACACACACACACACCACGCGTTCCCTTTGATCAATACCGCAGGACTCGATCCTCTCCAGCGCCAGTGAGCAAAGTGCCCAAATGGAGGGCTGGATGAGAGACCTCCCGCCTGCTGGCTTCCAGATCAATAAGCCAAACGGAGGCAGAGAACACGAAACCGCTGGAGCCGAGATGAAACGCTCCGCGTCAGAGTCCAGACCTGAAGGACCGTCCTCGGCCGGCGTCTCCAGACCAGAAGTGAGCTTACAGGCCCATCTCTAATTGACGAGATTGATTTTCTCAAATGCGTCTGGAGCAGAACGCCGGTCATAAACGGGGCGGAGGCGAAGAATGGCTAATTCAAGGCCGTTTCCTTTCTTCTCCCAAAACGACACGAGCGAGTCCATCTGTTTGATGGATCGCTCAATCGGTCTGACGCTCAACACCCGATGGGTTCGCAGGAGTCCGACAGTCTCCCGAGAGAGAAAAACACAACGCGGCCACATTATCTGCTGCTCTACGGTGTTATTACTTATTAGCGGTTAAATCTGATGTTTGGCTTTACATAAAGCTGACTCCGGTGTTATGATAATCAATGGTGGGAGAATTTGAGAAGCCTGTCTGAAAACAATTGTATTTATTGAGGCCTTTAAATGATCAAACCTGCCGAAAAACCATGCCTTTGTTGTTTGATAGTTCAGGAAGAAAAAGGTCTTAGTCTAATAAAATAAGTTCACTTGATGATCTAATATTTTTTAGTAAAATCACGAGCATCAGATATTTCCTGGACACAAAAAACTATTTTTTAAAGGGTTAAATAAATAAAAAGTAGGATTTTTTTCTACTATTATTTCATAAGTCATGCATTACAGGTTTATCTTCCAATGCAACTTTCACAGAAATATTAAAGATAATTAATAACACTGCTTAAATTCCATCATAATCTGTTACATCAAATAGTTCTGACCTATGTTTGAGAAACAAAAAGAGAAAAAAAAGACAAGAAAAGTCCAACGAAAGACCTGACAATTGAAAATGTAGCTTCAAAACTAAATGCAAAAGTGCCTGTTTGACAATATTAGGGATTTTAAGATAAAAATATAAGCGTTTAATAAGTGTTGCCCTTTTAAGCAATTAACACCAAAGTCACTAACTGTGGATTGTCGTCACAACCCTACTCTGAAATACGTTTTATTTCCCGTCCTCAAACTCAAGACTTCTTATCAAATAGTTTTCCATTAATATTTTAAATTCTATATTAATGGTTTCACTCCATCCTGATCATCAAAAATAAATTCAAATCAATGAATATATTCTTACCGTCTTGTGTGCTTCGATTTTTCACGTAAATAAATTCGGGTAATACATATTTTCTGGTAAACATTCTTTAAAGAATACTGTTTTGATAATTATATATTACTATCATTACATCAAGTAATACATTTAACATTTTAATATATTTATTCGTCACAGTTTCTTCCAGTTAAACCAAACTTTTATTTTGATGGAAGACCTTTAAATTTGTTCGTACATGACATGAAGAGACCCGTGAGTCAGATTTCGGGTTCATGCACTCATATACCGAGGCGGTTTCAGTGTGTAGTAAACAAAACAATTCATTCACGCCGACACATGCAGAGCGCTAGTCCATATCACGCTGTGATCCAAGTCAACCTACTTTTGACGCATTCATCCAAAATGTGGCTAAAAGTGTTTCGCGCCCATTTAAAGCAATCTTAATCACATCTTACCAATGATCTGCGATATTCAAGTACATTTAGAACGAGTCTTTTCTGCGTGATTCATAGCACAATGAACTCTTTAATCCCAAAAAAGCAAGGGGAATTTGCATCGCCGTGAAATCCACTCTCACCCACTTCTCACAAACAAAAGCCTCATTTCAGCAAACCCGCACCACGCAGGACCTGGAATGAAACGTTCTGCTTATGTAAAAGGCGCTGTAGAGTTTGAGCGATATATAACCGTCGGCCACATGACCTCGTTTCCCATTCATCCTTCCATCCCATCCTCCCCGATTATTATTTTTCGGAGCAACGTACGAAGGTCGATAGCGTCAACGTCACGGGTTTCAGCAGGCGTCTTCATTCTGTCGGTGCCCTGAAACACTCGCTTGAGTTTGGGAAAGTTTCTCCAATCGGAGCTGCAGTGATGTGGGCGGTTGTGTTATATAACGTTACATAAGGACGGAGTGATGCGTAATCACAGCGCAGGCGATCAAACACTCACGCCGCCGTATAAGATGAATGACTGCAGACCGGAACCGGGAGGCAGCTTTTTAACCACGCACTTCGTCGCCATCATCCTCATAACACTCATAAGAACAGGGACAAACCCAGAAACAAACATAAGAGACGATTCGTATATAAATCACACTAGAAAACCCAACCTGAGCCAATATACCAAATATACCAACAACAGCTTTCTACCTTGATAACAACCAGAAAGATTTCTGAAGGATCATGTGACACCGAACTTGAGTTATGATGCTGGAAATTCAGCTTTAATCACAGGATTTTGATAATATTTCATAATATTACTGCATTTCTGATCAAATGAACCCATCATGAACAAACATATGTTACGACTCGAAACTAACACATTCAAAGACTTTAGTATTTTGGTCCGTCTTTAAATGTCTTTGAATGCAGCAACCACTTAGAAACCAGCTAGTAATATATTAGCGACTGCAATGCAACACCCTAAAAATATTCAACCGCATAGCAGCAGCCTGGCTAACATCCAGCACAAAAATCTGAGCTTTCATGCAAAACGATAACTGCGGGTCAAGTCAAAATTGAGTTATGGGTTTCTTATATTACGATAAGACAGATGGGCGTCCTGTGACAGACGGAATCGCTACAACTGATATCCGATTTGATATCAATTTCAACATCGCAACTGAACCCAAAACGTGTTTTTCTCAGCTCCGGCGTTGTCACAGCTGCTGCGTGTGCGTTGTTGACGCTGTACAGCGCTGCTCTTGAGTTTACAGCCGTTTACTGCAGAATTATGAGACACGAGCCCCGCTTCTACATCTCCACCTCTCTCTCTCTCTCTTTCCTAACTTTCTTGCTCGCTTCCTCTGACCGTCACACAGCGTTCTGGTGATCGATTGCGTTACGCAACTGCATTCCCGTCTCCCCCGCATGACAGGAGAGCAAGGACAGAAACACACCAGAGACTGTCGCACGGGCAGGCAAAGTGCTTTTAACCCATCTCTGAATCACACTGCTCGTTCTGATACAGCTGTAATCCATCTGATGTAGCTTTTGACAGGGGCTAAATTTAGCCAAACGGACAAATCTTTAAAACCTCAACCTTTTGAAACGGTCGTGTGGTCTGAAAACGTACTTCCCAGCCTTTAAAATCGAGGCTAAAGCCTATCAGAGTAGAAACAAAAGCCAGCGAATGAAAATCGGAATATATTTTTGCTCATAAAAACTTTGATAGTACAATCTTATATATATATATATATATATATATATATGTGTGTGTGTGTGTGTGTGTGTGTGTATTTGTGTTCACCAGTTGCAAATGAATGGAGGTCTGAATTGTATCACAGTGTTTTAGTGCCACATCAAAGAACACATATATAAAAATAAGATGACGAGAATAGTCTTTTGAGAATAAAGATAGTTATTTTGAGAATAAAGTGAAAATGACAAGACCAAGTCGAAGCACCGTGTGGTCAAAGTTGAAATATTTTGAGAAAAGCCAAAATTGCCAGAACAAAGTCATAGCAATGAGAACAAAGTAACAGAAATTATATAATTTTGACTTTATTCTCAAAACATTAGAAATTGAATCTCATATATATTTATATATATATATATATATATATATATATATATATATATATATATATATATATATATATATATATATATATTTTTTTTTTTTTTTTTTGACACTATTCCACAACTGTGATATATAAACTGAAATGTCAAAGTCAGAAAAGGTTAAAATATTTCGCTTAATTTAAAAACAAGCCATTCCTAAATTGCGAGATACCGTGTAAAAACATTTTATAGCACAGTCTTTGAAACTCTGGAAAGATTTTGGCCCAATTACAGAATGTTATTAACCTCAAACAGGCCAAAAAAAAAAACCCCAACAGATGAATCACTCTGTCAGATACATCAGTTACAGACACGAGAGCTATTTCTGTAAAATCATCAGAGGTTTGCGCTATACAGATCACGTCGAGTGTGGCGTGTGCATGTTTCCTGCACGAATGAGCAGCGCTTTTCCAGACTGATGAACATCTGCGGCGATTTCTGGAAACTACGGCGCTCCTAAAAAACACAATTCCTGTCTGAATCATTCAACCTGATCGCCATTTCTCAATCCCAAGACTGCGTGTTTATCTGCGTTAGAAAGGATATCTAAACAAGCCAGCTTAATTTCCTCGTTTCGGATTCATAATTCGTAAGCACTCCAGAAAACTAGCTGCTATTTACTGCTGTGCGCAAAGAGGGTGAGGAGGAAAAACCATTCATCAAACAGAGTCTAACATAAACGGATGTCTTGGAGAGCTGGTGTTATTCACATTTCAAGAGAACTTGAAGAGAAGTGTGACGTTGTAAGACGATAGAGTTCACTCAGAGACATACGATCATCAGTGACGCTGGGACGTCCAGTGTGCCGCTCCACAACTGTCAGGCTTCTTTAGCTTGATCTAATGAGCCCCGCGGCCCTCGCGCTGCAGCGGTTACGACGGAGACGAGTTAAAAATATCCACACTCGCGGGCCTCATTCCGCACAGACCACCAGAAGATTTGATGTAACGTTATACGTCATAATGCTAGTTAGAAGATCCCTGGGGGGACAATATTAAATATATAGTGCATAGGGTAATCTAATGCAAACTAAAAGTATTTGGATATTCAAGTCATGCTTTAAGCAAAAGCAATTTACAAAATTATTATTTAAAGCAGGTTTCCGAAATACAGAGCGCTCTACATGCAATAATAAAATTGCGAAATTGTAAACAATATATTAATTTTTTCTATTGATTTGCATTTACATTTAGTCACTTAGCAGACACTTATCCAAAGTGACTTACAATTAGGGATAAATAAACAATATAATAACATATTTGTTCGTTCCCTCATTGTAGGTAAAAAGTTGCCTCCTATTTTCAGTGTGTGATGTAGACGCCTCTCACTTAAAATGATTCAATGTAACGCTGCAACAACTCATTCGCAACTCGAAATAAAACGCCTTTAAAGTGTCTCTGTCCGTAACGTAACGGAACACGATTCACCTAAAACTAGCACAAATTGCTACATCGAGTGCATTTTGCAAATTGAGGAAACTATAATTAATATATCGTGCGCACAATTTATTCATTTTTTTCCTTCCATGTCATGTGTACGGCTCCAAACCTAAACCCTGGTCACAATAATTGTGCCATTTAAAAAAAAAAAAGAGAACATACATTTTTAAAAAGTAAACATTCAAATGCTATTTATTGATTGAAACTATCACTTAAAATGTCAGGAGGGTACTTCAAGTAAATAATTGATGCCAAAGGGGTTCGGAAAAAATATTTTTAAAAAGCCGACTCTCATTCTGACGGCACCCATTCACTGCGGAGCATACATCGATGAGCAAATCTGATGAAGAAACAAACTCGGGGGTGAGTATATTGACAAATGCATCTAATGCAAAATTTACTAAATCTTTTGAGGTCAGCGCCGATGAGCAAGGACAGAGAGGTGTGGTGGTTCTTTTTTTAAACCACGTGATAATCTTTTAACAAGCCTAATGAGGGTGAATAGAGGATGGCTGCTGGATTCTGCCAAGATACACAACCCCAACCACCACCAAACAAGCAGTCTGCTCTCAATCACTCCCACGGACTGATGCTCGCTCCCGTCCGTTAAACAGGCCGTCTACCACCCTCTCTCTCTCTACAATGTGACCGTTACACCGACAAAAAAAAACGCAACAGCTGATTGGTTAAATTCAAACACTCTCAGCCAATCAGCTGCGACGGCTTTGTACGCTCTCACTGAATAAATGTGTCTTCGATCTCGTGCGGTTGGGAACCTGGCCAAAAATAGTGAGTAATTAAGCAGAAGTAGGAGTGCCGCTCATGCCTACGTATTAGCCAGTCACAAGAGAGGTCATTTATATTTAAAAATAAATAAATAATAATAATGAATCAATAAAACAAATCAGCCAAGCAATTCTGAAGCCCAAAGTATATTTCAGTTCTGATGCAAACGCTTAGATTGGTGTCGTCAAATGTACCGACTTCAGTAGCAGTCGGCACTGAAATAAAATGTAATATTTGAGCGCTGTTAAGTCGATTGGCTAACGTGTTCACATTCTCAACATATGTGCCCGTGATTGGCTACGGTGATCATCGCTTCATGCTCTTCACCAAGCTCTGAATTTGCACCAGTTTGTCACCATAATAGTAATAAAATAATAAAAAAATATATAAATTACCCATTAAAATGAGATCTGCTGGATTAAGCCATGTCAGCATCACATTTTTCATCTGAGGTAAAGTCTTCCTCTAAAATCGGAAAAAGTAGCCATGATGAATCTTTCTTTGTTCATGAAGGCGATGTCGTAATATGCTAACGAAATCCTAACTTAACACATATCCTTCAGACGAACAGAGTCTGAGTTTGTAAAATATATATATCCTGGCTTGTAATGCCGGTGGATAGTGGCCATTATATTATAGTCGTAAAACTAACCTATATACTTCGGGAGGGTTAACATTCAAGTCAGTGATTTGAGTTAGAATTTTAAAAATAGTCATTTTTTTGTTTGTTTGTCGAGATAAAGAGCTTCAAAATAATGGCCACCATCCACCAGCATTACCAAGCTTGGAAGAGACTTTTTTTAAAAGTCATCTGAAAAAATAAATAAATAAATAATGATATGGGTAATTTTCATTTTGGATGAACTATTCCTTTAAGACCTAAGATAAGGAAACCAGCCTTTACACATACAGCACTCAAACATCAGCTGATATGGAAATACTTTCATAACTGCTTCAACTCATGATGATAAATGTGAAGGTCTAAAAATAAGATTAAGCGAGGATCCAAATAGATGAAGTGGCGTTTGAACTTTGGTCTGAAAAGCGTGTGAACGAGTAGAGTGGGTAAGCAGTTTTTGGCCCAAATCAATCTCGTTGACCAAAACGTCTCATCCGAGCACTGATATTGAGGGTAAAGGGTCAAAAAGGCAGCGCTGGACATGGTTTGTTTTCATTATCTGCGTTCATATCACCAAAGACATCTTGTTAATCATACCTGCTGGCCTCCAGGATATGACCGTCTGTTACTAGGACACACCACAGCTCCGTGCTCATCTGGATATGGTCACACTGAACAGACCGTCCCAGGACGTTTATGAAACAAAGCATATCTGCTCAGCGCAGAGCTGACATCAACAGAGCATCGCGTATCAGATTAATACACAAACACTGTCGGCGTAATATTTATGCCCTTGAAAATGGCTTTCCCAGCAGCCTGAGCCTCGGTGAGCCGCTGTGAGTAATTACCTCACGTTTAAATCATCCCTGATTGTCTGATTACACGCATGAATTAATGCGGAGATGAATTCAATCTGCGCATCTGTCAGCTGCTCTTCATCAACTCGAGACCAATCACAGCTGTACAGAAGCATAGATCTCCCGCACACCTGCTTAAAGGGACAGTACCCTTCAAAAACACAACTTGTGTCATTTATTCACTTTTAATGTTGCGTCTTAAATATTACAGCAACGAGCAGTAAAATCCTCTAAATGTTAAATAGCTTGTATATGTATTTCACTACTATTTATTAATCACCTTCATCAATTCTATTGTATCAGATGGGTAGTTTGACTATAGCGGCCTATATGCTGTCCTTTAGCATAACTCTGCCAATAAGGAACACATCTCAAGCTTTCAGACCAGAGATTAAAAAAATAATCAGAGATCCACCAGAAACCACAAGAAAGCGGATGATAATCAGCTTGACATCTGGAGAAAAAAACCATATTGCCAAAGCTCATATCATCCTAAAAACATCAAACCCAAGCAAACTAAGAATTAAAGTGTGGCGCACAAGACCGTGATAGCTGAACTCTTCACCCTGACACGCACATGGCTGAAGCAGAGGGCAAAACTCAAGAAATCTCCTGACGGGACGAACGCACACAGGCATCTCACCCTCTCCTCCAGAGCGGTGTCTTCTCCGGCCGAGTCCTTCCCATCGGGCAGGTCTCTGCAGACGGGCAGGGCCTTCTTCAGCGCCGGCTCGCGGTTCAGGGTGGTGTAGCCCACGTGCTCGTAGATGGGGTTGATGGTCATCTTAGATATGTATTCGGCGGCTTTGGTCTCGATGTAGAGCGTGATCAGGCCGTCTGTTACCAGATCGTGGATGGACTCGAAGCGCTTCTCTCCCACAAAATGCTTCCCATCGTAAAACAGACGGAAGTTGCGGGTCTGATTCCCAAAGCTGAGAGAGAGAGAGAGAGAATGAGAACCTGAGTGTGTGCTGGACTCGAGTGCTGTAACACACAGCTGCGAGACGATCCACAGAGAAATCAGACACACACACACACACACACACACACAGAGCATCTCTGGATGCATCAACTTCCTGTACCGTGGTTTGTAGTAGTAATGAACCTAGAGTGACAAGCTCATATGTTGATCAATATGAAGAAGACCTGATACTCTTCCTCCCCCAACATACACACACACACACACACACAGACACAGAGTACATAACACTCCGCTTACACACATTTAAACATCTATTCTACATGGTTATCATCGTTTTTTTAATCTTTTGACCTATTTTAAGTTTATCTAGGCTTTTGCACCAACAATATTTAATATCCACCATTCAATAATAATGGCTCTTCCACCCAACAGGCTGACTTCAAATCATCTGTCTGTACACGATCGGTGTTATTATTTACCAATATTTGAATAGTCAATCATTGGGGTGAACTAAATGCAGTGTGGTTTGGCTGATTACTATGCCCCATGCAAACCTGCTTTTCTTCAGTGAGGATAATTTTAGGCATAATTCTATAAAAAAAAAACAAATACTTTACTTTCCCAATATAACTGTATAATATTATTTAATTTTTTGCTAAATAAAATATGAACTAAATAAGATATGCATTGCGCAGTTATAAAAATATGTTTACATATGCATTCATTTTCAAAACGTTGGCATGATTTAAACTTTACAGTAAAACACTTTAAAATCTGCAGGCCTGTAAACAAACAAACAAACAAACAAACAAACACACACACACACACACACACACACACACACACACACACACACACACACACATATATATATATATATATATATATATATATATATATATATATATATATATATATTTTTTTTTTTTTTAAGATAAATTGTATTGTAATTTTAATGTATATCTTAAAAATAACAACAACTTTAATAACTAATAAAAATATTTGTATCAAACAGTATTAGAAAACATCGGTTTGATTCCTGAATCTCTAGGACAATCTATTATAACCTGATCAGAGATGGTAATGCTATTATGAGCCACTGGAAATCATAGGACAGCTGAGGTTTCATAATGCATGTGCTTCCTGTTGGAGTTTGATTATGATCCCACAGAGACTAACACACACACACACACACACACAAATCTAGACTTACACAAGAACACACCCAAAATCAGATGCAGACGAATCTGCAAACACTTACAGATACACACAACAAGGAGCTTATATCAGAAACAGCAGCATACATACACACACACACACACACACACACACACACACACACACACACACACACACACACACACACACACAGAGACAGAGACAGAGATTTGTATGACTTCAAAAAGATACACAACACAGAAACACAAACACATGCACAAAGGCTAATGTCATTAAAGCCTGATGGCAATGGAGCTCTTTGATGCTAAAGCTTTTGCGCACAGGACACAACAGATGCTTTCTCTGAGGAATCCCATGCCTGAGGATGAGCACAAGAGAGCGGCTGAGAAACACACACACACAATGTGGACTAGAAAGTCAGCACGTGTAGTGTGTAGCAGTGTGTGGCCAACCGGCTGCTCAGCTTAAAAGGGATTATCTTGAGACTTTTTGTGTCTCGGACACACACACACACACGCGCACGCACAAAATCTCAACAAAAGTCCTCTAACATAGCTTTTGCAGAGCAATTATTACGTTAACACTTTAATTCATTGATTTTGAAAGAAATCTCTTATGCTCATTGAGCTAGCATTTATATTATGTTTGAAAAAAAACAACAACTAAAAACAGCGATGGTATTAGTACTGTTAAAAATTAGCACAGTTTAAAGTAACTTTCTATTTGAATATATTGTAAAATTTTTATTATTTCTGTGATCAAAGCTACTAAATATTTCTGGGGGAGCTGCAGTCAAAAGAGAAGTATTTTCTATGTAATGTTATAAATGTCCTCACTGTCAATTCATACAATCATCTGTGTATAACCCACTTTAGTTTAAATAACCATAACACAGGCTATTTATACTGTATTGTTTATGAAAGACAAGTAAAATCGGCTCGTTTCATTCTAGGGGTCAGTTAGAGGCTGAAATGTAACGCTATTTTAAACATGAAAAAAGTAAACACTAAAAATAAAAAGGAAGGAAGAGAAAGAAACCTTGACAAATATTTCATAAACACACAAATGAACAGATTTTTTTAAAACTCTGGTGATGACTCTGAATAGCAAAAAACCAGGAAAATAACGAGAATCGCATTTTTCAAACCCCTATGCCGTTCAGAAACATCCACTGTGCTGATCACACATCAGCCAAACACGCAGAGGTCAGGACGAGGTCAGGACACTGGAGAAAGGTGAAGGTCTGGGTCACAGACGGATGGGATACTGACACAAGGTTTTGATCATGAGAGGTCACAGAGCAAAAGATACAGACACAACAAGCTGAGGTAGAACAGAAGAGAGCTTCAAGGTTAGTTCTGGGTGTTCCTCGGGGATGAATATGACAACATTAGCAAACAGTCAGTGAAACATCTCAACATATATTAGGGGAGGAATGATTTATGTATTCATACTGAACGGTCACGGTAGGGACATTCTGGTTCGGTGCATGCAGCCTAACAACGAATACAGGCAAGACCCTCCAATCCAGAAGGGGGCGTCCACACCAAGGCAATGCTGTTCGATAACCCCCAAAAGAGCTGCACCCTTAAAAACAAAGCCCCCTAGACAGTGACCATGCGATGATTCAGAACAAGTCTCTCACACAGACTGACAAAGGATAGACTTTAAAGACTTACGTGCTTTGTGCTCGTGTATCCTACCTCTCTCATTCGGCACAAAGCCTAAATATCCCATAATATTTCCATGTTTGCCATGGAATGCATCTGAATGCTAAACTATTATTTATCAAGCAAATTAAAGGCTTTGTACTTCTGTCACGTTCCAATGGTGACGGGAGCGGAAGCGCTGATGTTTCAACATACATATACACACACACACACACACACACACACACACACACACACACACATATATATAACACACACGTGTACAAACATCTCAAAGATATCTTTAAGATTTAAAGTTTTAAATACATTCTAAACCAAACGTCTTGAAGATCTAATATACATCTATTTTAGATCTGATGGGGAAAGTCCTCTAGACGTACTGCAGATGAGCAAAAGAATAAACACTACAAGAATGTTTTGTAAATCCAGGCGTCAAATAGATATCTTAGTGATGTACGTGTGCTATCAGGGATATTGCTGGCTTGTTTTAACGCATTGCCAGCACAATTCATCATGTTGCTAGCACGTTTCTGGAATGCTTTAACACATTGCTAGCATGTTTTGCACATGATTTAGCATGCTGCTTACATTTTTAGAATAACGGCAACACATTGCTAACATGAGTTCTGTTGCTAGCATATTTCTAGCATTAAAACATTGATGGCATGTTGCTGACATTATTCTGTTGTTAGCATTTTTGGGGTTTTAGCTGGTCATGGACGGTTTCCAGGCTGGTTTTAAAGGGGTTTTGTCCACTTCTTTAGATGGTCTTCAGTTAAACCAGCTTAGGCTTTTTTCAGCAGGGTTAACGATATGCATCTTGTTCCTAGAATGGTTTAACAAACTGCAACCGCGTTTTAACACATTGTTAACATGCTGTTAATGTTACCATGTTTTTAGCATGTTGCTAATATCTTTCTCTAAGCTGAATCAGTTACTAAAGATAAAGCACACAGAGTCAGAACATCCTGAAGAAGAGGAGTCTGGACAGGTCAAAGGTCAAAGGTGAAGGTTCACGTACCGTAGAGCTAACGTGTATGTGCCCGGCTGTCTCTGGCTCTCTCGGATCAGGTAACTTCCCTCGGCCACACTGAGCAGTTGGTCTGCCTCCTCTCTGGAGATCATCCCATGATACCTTCACAGGAAACCGGTCAGACGGAGAATATTAATAATAATTTATTCATCAGGTCTGAATCCTAAAACACTGGGAATTGGGCATGCCCGTAGAATCTGAACCGTTTTAAACTCACTCTCGTCCATAGTACTTCGGCCGGTTCTCCACCTGAGAACACAAGAGAGAGAGATCATTACCGGTTAAAAAGTTATGCAATAAAATACTTCTTTATTGCAGAGGAACACACGCATATAGCATTACTGAAAAACACCACAGTCCACAGCACTATGAGAGATTTTATTACCAGACTAAACTGAGGACCGTGACGCTCGCGATGATCTCAGAGAGGACATAAATACATAAACAACATCTCCAGAGCTGATCTGAAAGTAAATTCACATGCATTTTAACGGTTCCTTTGAATAAAACCAGCTCGTATCATATGCACACAGAAACATTAAGATATTCATGGCAACCCGTCAAAATAAAAATTAGATTTAGAGTAATGTATGTGACAGGCTACTACTACCACTACTGTTGGTAAAATAAATAAAACTATATATATTTTAAGAAATAATCACAAAACATTTCATTTTAATAGTAAATCCCTTTATTTAACAAAAAAATAAAATGTTTAAAATTTCATTCTTTAAAAAAAACACTAATTAAATTTGGGTGAAACTTGTTTGCCGTTCTTAATACTTTTATTACTTGTGAATTAATAATTTTAAATAAGCAATTTTGGTAGATTTAATTTTTATTTGACTTTATAAATACATTTTTTTACTGTTTTTTTACTGGTACAGAAATTGTGCATTTACTGATAAACAAACAATTATAAATAAGCAGGAAGCTATGCATCAACAATAAATAATAAACGAAAGGTAAATATATATATTTTGCTGCAGTGCTGTGAAAACCCGTACGAAAGTCCACCTTGCTCCAGTACTAGGGTGAGATCAACCCTTCCTGGGACGAAAGCCCTCGGGGGGTCAACTCACCCCAGCTGCTTTGGCAGAATATGTAAAATACATATGAATTATTAAAAATCATATCAGGTCTATAAAAAAAAAAAAAGTGCCATGAATGTAAAAGGCTAATCCAATATTCTATGTAAATTTATGCGTTTTGAGTTTAATTGAATAATTGAATCAAGCACAGGCTAATCAAATATTGAAACTCAAGCCGAAACTTAAACTTATTCCATGAATTATATATAGACCTTTATTTGTATTTAATGGCATGTCATAATAGCAATAGACTATGAATTCTGATCAGATGGGTTAATAAAGACGTTCAAAATGTGAACAATGGAATTCTATTTTTAAATAATGCAATCAGTATTAAATCATATAATAAAAATGCCATCCAACGACAAGTATACCAGACAGCATTGTAATAAATGCTGCTGATCTAGATTTTATTAATACAATACAAATATATTAAAAATTAGATTTAATTATGCTTGTATTTATATATACACACAACAAAAACTTTAATTTTACTATTTAACTTATTTCACTAATAATGAGTAATGAAGCGGATCAATAGTATAGATAGGATTACTATCTTGTATATGTTTCTGTCTTCATAACTGTGCTACATATTAGATTATTTATAGCCTTTCTTCTTCTGTCCGACCCTTTTTCCGGTCATTTACAGTAATTAAAAAGAAAAAAAAAAGCAAATAGCTACTGTAACTCTATCAGGATGGACTACTTGTGATCGTAAAAATGGGACATTTCATGTAATTTTACAGTAAAATACCGATAAGTGCATTTAACAGTATTTTACTGTAAAATGACATGAAATGTAGTCGTTTTTGGACGTGAAAAGGAACAAGTCAAGAAAAAAAAAAAAACATTATATCACGCTGTTAATATATTAGTATTTTCCTCCCCGGCTTGCGCCTCTCTTTATATCAGTATGGTATACAGGTGAAAAATTATTGTAGTAATTTAGCATATTAGCATTATATCAGATAATGAATTTTTACTGTGTTTGCTTTTTTTTATTATAAGCTTTTACGTAATAATTAAAACAAACAGCACCAAATAGACTGCACCTAGTCTGACATTATAAATAACAGACAAAATAACGAACGCCACATGAATACATTTTGCATAATTGTTTGGCTGGTGACATTTAACCCTTGATCCGACAATCAGCAGCGTAAAGCCAACACTCAAATAAATTACCATAACAAACCCCAGGACACCCTCCCGAATGATTAACCTTGAGCTTACGGAGAATCCCTTCCCCCAAACGGCCTCCGTCTCTCCCACATTCGATTCACACCAAAAACGACAACTTTTAGCAACGACGCGAGAACAATAAAAATCTAAGTCCTACACAATGGGAAACCCAGATGATCGCAGCTGCTAAAAGTTGAAACATAAAAGACGGCCGAAATATACACATCCGGGGGAATAAAGCGAGCGGCGTGGCTTTAAAGCGTAATGAAACACAACAGCAGGCGATGAGAAGTGTCAGTCGGCGAATGAATGACTGTTTCTGGGTAAATGGGATGTGGGATGAAATAACAGCTTCCTGATGAGAAGAAAGGCAGAAAGTGTTTTGTAAAGCAAGGTTGTGAGTTAATGCGTGCGTGTGAAGCGGTTGTAGGTGAAATGACCGACAGGGTAATAAAGCCAGCTAATGATGGGAATCAGCAATGCTATAGAGCTAATCAATCACTGAAAGCCAGAGTTTGTGTGCGTTACCGTATGTGTGTGTGTGTGTGTGCTGAGTGCGCACTATTTGCTGTATGAAGGATGAGCGCGTCCCATTTCTGTCTGGGTTTCTCTATCAGCATCCTTAAATGCTAATATCAGCAATGACCAGGTGACACTGGAGAAATGAGGCAACTGTTTCACGCATTTTCACCAAATTACTCACCTCATTTATAATATTAATTTCATTACATTTGTTCACTCCTGGCTTGGAAATCAGGAAACGCAGGATATAAAATGTGGCCCCGTTTGCTGGAATTAATGTTCCTGCTCTTAATGTGCATAATTCATCACTTCTTGCTATTCTAAACAGACTTATTTATAAAAAAAAATAAAAAAATGTACATTTACAGTAAAGCTACTGCAGCTACTTATATGTGTGTGTGTGTGTGAGATCAAAGCTGTATTTTCAGCATCATTGTTCCATTCTTCAGTGTCACATGATCATCCTTCAGAAGTCAAATTTGCTGATAAATTAATAAATTTATTAATATCAGTGTAGAAAACAGTTGTGCTGCTTCATGTTTTTTATATATATATGGACTAAATTTTGTTTTAAGGTTTAGTATGCATTTAATACTCAAGAAAAAAAAAAAAATCCACCATCACAGATGTCTAGGTTTACACACAGCGCAGTCCTCCTCTCACAGAACGATCTCCTCAGAGACAGAATTACATAAGACTCTCACACACAGGGAGTGAAAGGAGGGTTTTCCTTCACACATGAATACACATTCTTGAGAAATCAAAAGAAAACCCCTCATATCAAATCTAACTTCTAACATATCAGTGGGGGGGTGTGTGTGTGTGTGCAGCGGTTCGTAGGACAGGCTGGTCGCGGCTTCAGTTATAATGAACAAATCTCTGCAGGACTCTTCAGGAACACAGATCAGCAGAGAGAAGACACACTGACCCCATGAAGCCAACACACACACACACACACACACACACACACATTTAAGTCACACACAAACATACACAAGGTGTTACACACACACACACACACAGCGATTTTTTCAAATGAACACGATTTTTTCAAAAAAACAGAAACAGCAGAGCAAAAATTTGTAGCCAATCAGCAGTGAGGGGCGTGTCTACTCCTGATGAGAGCGAGCTGCAGAGCTGCTTTGTTTCTTCTCGATAGACAAGTAACACCGTGTCTATACTGCAACAGCCAAGTCTGTCTACACTGACTGGACGAGATAAAGCGCCGTTTGAAAACGGCGTCATGAATAGAACGAGACAGCAGTTTTCTGTCGGGATTTGTCATGTTTTGGCTTCTGGTGTAGACTCGCTAGAAGTCTGTTTTTGCTTTGTTTCCCAGAACTGAAATAGGGGTGACACTCTTTTGGGCTAGGGGTGTTTATTTCAAATATCAACACTGGCTAACAGAAAGCGCTTACCTTGCCTTTAATGAAGATTAAATTGAAGCTCATTGTAATATACAATATGTAATTACAACAAGACAGGATGAACTCAATCAGCACTAATGAAATCTGATAAGGCGGTGAAATCAAAACCTTAATAGTTTGGTGGCAGACTGAATGAAAGCAGCATCATCTCTTTATCAATTACACGGAGGAACACTGAGATTCAGATCAAATTAAAAGCATCATCTGCTGCAAAATTATTATTATCGGTGTTAATAGTTACTGCAGCTAACGAAACACTGTAAAACGTTCAGAATCTTTACAGTTCAAATCTGATAAATTACCACATCGTACAACGCCGATTTCTTTAATAAATATATAGTACCTAAAAAACAAAAAAACATTTCTATAAGTGTCTGGAATTGTAGTTTTCATTGCCAAAATATTAATCAAAATAAAACTTCTGTTTGCATAATACACGTGTGTGTGTGTATACGGATATATACAGTATGTATTTTGAAAATATTTGCATGTCTATATTAATATTAAATATAACTTATGAACAAATATTTTTTACATGGCGTGCATGTGTGTTTTTGCATGCATATATTACAGTAACAAAAACCTTTATTATATAGGATCCGATTCATTGTTTGGACAGCACTGGATTATATGGATAGGTTTTGTTTAAAGGACATTTGCATACTGTATACACTTTAAAACTTGAAGTAAATGCAAATATTGTTGTAAACGTTGGTCATCTGGCTCCTAATATCTGGGTCCTGATGCGAAAGCACATTTTTCATGTGGAGTCTTGATAAAAAAGTAAACCCAGATGCTTGAGTGAAGTGTCCAGTGAGTTGTGAGCGTGTGTGTGTGTGTGTGTGTAAGGACTCCGGTCACTGATTTGCATGCTCTGAATGCTTAAAAAAAAAAAAAAAAAAAAAAAAAAAAAAAATTGCGGGGCCTTTTGAAGGGGATTAGAGCGGGTTAAACCTCTTGTCACAATAACCCTCCACCCTGCGCTGGGGTGATGCGCTTTACAGGAGCAGATAAGTGGCCAGCAGCCCAGAGCAAGAAACGCTCCAGAACCAATCCTTAAGAAGCCCTTGAGATAAACATGAAGAGCAGCGTGCATCTGTTTAATGTTAATCCACCGTTAATTAATACGCCGTCCGGTCGAGTGGGGGATGGGGGTAAAATACCTGCTGAATTGTGCTAACAGCAGGAGACCCCCGTCCCACCGCCAGCAGATCAACATCTTATTAAAACTCCCTCCTCAGACACGGACGTCTGCGTCTCGGAGTCACTCCAGGAACACGAGCTTTATCATAAACCACAACATCAAAACATATAAAGCACAGGGATGCGGTATTCATGAAGAACAGTTCCCCGCTCCGTTATTTTCTGTCTTGACCGCTCTCTTGTTAGCAAGTATCCTCATAAACACATTCATTTAGGTGTTAAGTGAAGGCAAACGGCTGAGAAAGAAAACACAAGTAACAGTATATTGTTGTTGCAGGTAGCTCTTAAAGGGACAGCAGCCTAATATACTCCTGCTGTGTCTCTCATTCGTGTTAATCAAGCAACAAGAGACAAAATAATTATCTTAATGCTCCTGACTAAATCACTTTTGCAACTGTAAGTAGTAGTAATAGAAATAAATAACATCCAATAAATACTGTAGTTTTTTGGTCAATAGTAAAAGGAGAAATATAAGGTTAAATTTCAAGAAACCTGCCAAGAGACAGTCAGGTCTTTCTCATCTTAAATAAGAAACTGCATTTTGCAGAAAAAAAAAAAAAAAGACTAAGATTTTTCATGACAATTAAACTGCTTATTAATGCTGATTTAAATGGAAAATTATATTTATACAATCATTTTGTATTGGGGATAAATGTGTTTGTGAGAAAATAACCGTCACAAAGAGAGTCATAAGAGGTATTAGCTTCCTTGATTAAATACAAATAAGCAAACCAGTACAGTATGTGTTGTGCTGCCTAGAACTAAAAATATAAATAATGTCATAAAAATCATGAATGTAAATATTGCAATGCAAAAAAATAAGTAAATAAAAAAAGTTTTTGTCAATACAAACCTAAAAGAAGAAGATTTCTTGCACAGAAAAATCACTTTGCTTCATAAGACCTCAATAATATCATCAGAAACCACAAGTATTCATTTTTTTGTTCCACAATATCTTTTTTTTTTTTTGCCGTCTTGCATTTTATGAATAACCAAGGACAACGGTCCATAGCTAATATCTACTTTAAGTCATTGTGTATAGTATGATACCATATTAACAAAAAAAAAAAAACATTATTTTTGGGAGAATGATTACTTTAAGTCTTATTTGGAGAAAAACGTATTCAAAAGATGCGGATGTGATCACCAACATGTTACGAAAGCCCGAGCTCATCGTCAAACAATCACCCGAGCGAGCCTCAGATTTCATAATAAAGGTTTATGTGATGAAGCCCTTGGGGGGGGTGGCCTGATCTCTAAACGCAGTTTCATCCACAAACACGAGATCATCACGACGCAGATGAATAATTCAGAAGCAGCATCTCTCTCTCGCTCCTTAATTACCGCCGCTAATATCATCCTGACTAATGGAGCGGAGCTTCTCCCGTCTCCGTACCGCAACCTAGCCTCCGGAGGTTACGCCGAGTCTAGACCATCACGCAATTAAGGCACGCATTGGTAATTCAGTGAAGATGGGTGACCTGGATTACCACGTAATGTCACATGCACCGAACGTTATCGTCGGAAAAAAACGACAGCGTTCTGATCGGAGACGCTTCGGGGGTCACGCATTTGTTCCCCAGGGGCGCATGGCCGCTCCGTTTTGTCTTTTTTTAGAGACATCGGCATGTCCGAGAGTTGAAACGTATGCTTTCGTTGAAACCTGCATATACCCAAAGAGCCTATTCGTGCTGTGTTTCAGAGCATGTTCACTTATCGCTCACCTCAGATGTGCAGGTGACTCTGCGTGGATGCGGCGCCTCCTGCTGGAGCTGGTACACTATTACAACAAAACACCAGGAGCATTTCACAAGAGGAGTATATTCCATATATACACGACATCCACATGCATTTGTATAAGGCTTAACTGTATTTTGCAAGAAAAATAAACGAAAAAATGTAATTGGCTGTGCTCCCCAGAGTGAAATAATACTTCAACACTTCAAATAATCACTGGCGTGTGTGTGTTGCTGTACACTCACAGTAGGACTTCCACACGGGCGGTCTGTACTCGTCATTATCTGAGAGAAGGGAGAGGCAAAATTCAGTTAACACACCATTCAAACGCATTAAAAAAAACAAAAGCTACCCTGCTTGCTGACAGTGCGTAGACAATAACATCTCAGCAGCTTGAGCTCAAGCGAATGCATTCAATGTAAACCCCAGCGCCTGACTTCATGTCTTAGCTGCGTGAGAGCGCCACCTGCCGGACAACAGCACAACTCACAGGGTTTCAGCAGGGATCTTTCTTGATCCTTTTCCCCCCATATTACCTTTTGGTTTTTGGAATAACCATCAAGTTTATTAGCCTACCGTTCTATTACTCTTGTCTTACAAGGCAAGTCACAGACTAACTCGGTGTAAGCTTAAACACATATTAGTCATTTTTAAAAACATTATTTTTATATATTAAAATCATAATTTTTATATATTAAAATACGTTTAATTTTCTAATGTTATATATTTCAAAATGTAATTCATACCAGCGCTCAGAGCACACTTTTAAGCATTAAATCGCCATATTAGAATTAATAACGATGCTGAAAATTCATAAATGATATTGAAAAATAGATTCGAATAGAATTTTTTTAATTTAAATGATATTTTGCACTATAACCGTTCACTGTATTTTTGATAAAGTAAATGCAGCCTTGGTGAACATGAAAGTTTTTTTTTTTTTTTTTTTAAACTTTTGTCCGGTGAAATACAATAAACACTACGAACAACCATCAAGATCTTGCTTAATATAAATTTTCTTCCTGCAAATATGTTTAGAAAAACGACTGAAGCTTGCATCCTATACTAAATTTTTTTTAAACATTGTTCATTTTTTATTACTTTATAAAACAGCCCATATTCACAGAAAATATAGCAAGTTTGCGTATTTAGAAATGAATTCCTTAGCCTATATTATTATTATTATTATGCTATTGTTGTTTTAATATCCAGCAATATTTATTTTTCTAAATCACAGAAGCATCTTTTAAAAGTACTCGGCGATATTAAAAATGAAAGACCATATGATAAGACGCTCAATGTAATAACCAAAGGTATGCAAAGATAAAAACAAACAACAAAAGAAAGCTATGGGTTAACACAATATTCGATATTATTTTGCACAATTTTCAGCGATTCTGCAGGAAGAAAGCGGTTTAAACTGACAGCGAGACGTGGCTGGTTCCTCAGAGCGTTCATTAGAAGATGAATGAATCGGAGCAGGAAAGCGCTTCATGAACAATAGAGCACATTACACCACCTCACTCTCACTCTTCAGGAGGAAAGACCCTCTGACAGCTTCCTCTTCCTTTCACAGAAACAGCCAAAATAGAAAAAAAAAAAAACACCCTTCTATTATGTTCGTCACAAAAGGTACATCCAAGTGGAAGGCGTTCGAATAGATTCAAAGCATCTGGCATGAGAGTTCAACAGCATCAATTCAGATCTCTCTTCTTCTAACACTGTATAATCTGCGTATGATTCGGCGCTACGTATTAATAGAAAATGGCTGCTTCCTTGTCCAGAGATAAGTGCAAATACATTTCTTCTCCATGACGACTTCAACAAGTGTTTGAGGCTCACGCAGTCGTACCTGACCCTGGAGCACAAAAGCAGGCATATTAATAGCCGACTTTACATTGTACTGGTCAAAACTGTAAGTTCCACGAAGATATCTTATCTTGTAAATTTAAATTTAATTTAATTTTTAATTTAATTAATAATATGCATTGCTAATGGCTGCATTTGAACAACTTTAAAGGTGAATACCTCAATTATTTTTTTTTTTGCACCCTCAGCCAAACCTGTATATTAGTCAAAATTCAGCTTTCAATAAATCTCTCACATACACACACACACATATATACATATATATATATATATATATATATATATATATATATATATATATATATAAGCTTGCTTTCAGACAGAATCAAAAATATTTGTGCAAATTTAGACGCATTTCATCACGTTTTTCATCATCATTTTTAATTTTATTCGAAGCGTTCGAAAAATAATTTTTAATGAGACACATAAATCAGGCTACACATATTCGCGTAGTCGTTTATGAGCTCGTGTGAACATTACTATCCCTCAAAAGTAAGAGTATCGGTTCCTAAAGGTCGATAAACACTTCACTTGAAGCCCCGCTCGTTTACCTGTTGCCACGAAGGACAGTCTGCCGCTGCTTCACAACAAAACAAACACCGGAGACGAGGACAAACACGAGACAAGAGTGACCTGTCTGCCTGGGACCACGTCAGAATATAAACACACCGCAGGATGAAGTCATTTTCAAGTTATTTTGACCACATGACCTCATTGTGAAGCGCGTGTTTGTGAGCACGCGACAACAAAACACCGCTCGTTCTGACTGAAAATGAGGATTCGGTGCGGGGCTAGCCAATAGCACCGCGGCTCTCTATTAAATCTATTTGCGTGTTTTTGCGTTCACTCTCTCTCTCTCTCACACACACACACACACACACACACACACAGAGAAAGAGAGGGCAATCTGTTGTCATCCAAACTCCGAATAAAAGCGATCGCTTGAGACGGACTCACCGAACACATGGATGGCCATCTCAGCCAATGATCCAGACGCACAACGCTTTGAACTACACACGCCTCGTTTAGATCCGTTCCATGAGGTGAGAGCCCGATTGTGCGACAAACAGCCTTATATTCTGGAGGAGAAGGGTTAGATGGATTGCTCGGTGGGGGGCCGCGTTGCTGCAAGCCGCCGCCGAGCTAAACTTTCGTTCGCAGCGTCTCCGACAGCGCGGGAGACGCACGTGCGCAGGGACTAGAGGCGATCCGGTACCGGTGGCCGTGCTGAGCGCTTCTCCGGAGCTCCGCTTCACTCCTTACATCCCAGCACCGAAGTCGCCATCTTGTGAGACCACGTGACCTGATCCGCGCGCGCGCGCTCTTCCTCGGGGACTGCAGCCTCCTCATGGCGCGTTACCATGGAGACCCCCTCCATAACGTTACACGTTGTAATATAATCAGGCTACATTTTGATTACTTTTAACCCAACTCGTTACTTTTAACCCAACACTGTAAAGGCGACACACATCTGGGCCGGCTGGAGAGGTGATGCATTCAAACAACAGTAGGAATCAATTACAAATACAATCCTGAAATAACAAGGTACAAAAACTGGAGTATTACATTTCAAAAAGCACCCTTTTGTACCTTTATACCCCTAAAAGCACATATAGTAACTAAAATGCACCTAAATAGAAGACCCTTATCTTTTGAAATACTTAAGTACTAGAACCTTTGTAGCGCATAGTACTTTCTTCCTCTTAGAATTAGAAAAATGCATATATATATATATATATATATATATATATATATATATATATATATATATATATATATATATATATATATATATATATATATATTGAAAGGGAGGCTATAGATGTTACAGCGCTGCAAAATGGCTAAAACATTACAAAGCAGCATGCAAAGTATTCAGTGCATTTATATTTTGAACTTCTGTACAAGAATAAAAACAAAATCTTACAAAATGCATGTCTCAGTATGCCTTCTCCAAACGATGTCACGGCCATTGGATCCCAAAGCACCCTTTGAAGCCCTGGTTTAAAGAAAAGAAAACCTCTCCAGTATGTTCCCCAGATGGTGGTGTCCCCCTGAACGGACAGACACGAGCACACACGCTAACAGGAAGCGCACACAATAGCCAGCTCAGAGGACATGAGCCCCTGACACTGCATTTATTGTTCAGCTCTCATTTCCTGCCGTTGAATTAAAGTAAATATACTTCCTTTTGAATACGACGAGACTAAAAAGATGCTCAAGGCGCGTCGTGCGTAGGATGAAGTGATGGTTATTTTTGACTGAAGACATGGTTCCTCTTCTGGAAATTGCTTGTTCATAAAGTGTGCTAAAGGTCTTCGCATCGATGCTTTATGTAATATGATATTTAATGCATAATAATTTAATGGCCAATAGTCACAATGCACAGATGGTGAAGTTTTAACTAGCGTATGATAATACTAGGTGATTCCCATTAATTGTTACATTTAACAATTGAGCCTAATAAGAATAATGCGCTAAATATAAAAGGTACTCCGGACTCGGGTTTGACACAGAAAACCATGACTGGAAAGTTGAGTCTCATCAGACCAAAAACACTGAAAGGTCAGTACACTCACATCTCTGTTTAGTACATCTCAGCCTCGCCAGGCTAAAGTTCACGGTTGAAGAAACAAGATGATGAGTGAGCAATAGGTTAACACACACACACACACACACACACACACACACACACACACACACACACACACACACACACACACACACACACAGAGAGTTGAGTTATCAGACAGCAGGGGGAGCAGGGCACTCCAGAGTAATGTATTTCTTGATGAATAGTTCTTCTGACTCCAATCAAATCACATGAGCCAGTATTTTATTCACAATAGAACATATATAACATATGTTTAAACTGAGAAATTTCACACTTTCAAATTTGATGCCTGCTACAGGTCTCAAAAAAGTCGGCACAGGGCAACAAAGAGCTGGAAAAGCGAGACATTTTGTAAAGATTCAGCTGGAGAACAGCTAGCATTTTCAATTTTACGTCTTTAAGTGTGTGAAAAACTTTCAAAGGCTCTCAAATCATTTTATCCCTAAAATGACTTGGTAACGTTTATGAATCCCTCTTAATGTTAGGTGTAAAGACTATAGGTCTCTGCTCCAGATAATTAAGAGAGCTGGAGAGGTCTCCTTACCAAGTTAAGATGGTAACAAAGAGGAAGAGACACTTTCCAAAAAGATGTGTGTAACGGAGTTATATGATGATACGGACTTGATAAAATGACACAAACTTGATAGTTTATATATATATATATATATATATATATATATATATATATATATATATATATATATATATATATATATATATATATATATATTATTTATTTATTTTTCTCTCATTGCCATTAATGTGTATTTGATTGATTAGTATCAAATAGGGCAAAGTTCTGAACATGAACACAACATTAAATTGTGTTTTAACTTCTGAACGTGAACACAAGCAGACTGCCCACAGAACTTACCAGCAAAGCACCAGCCCCAACAGTTCATCCAAAAGCTAGTTGAATGTTCCAGCTTTTTCCACTAGATGGCACAATTTACAAAGCAAAACATCATTAAAATAAAACCGACTTCAAAAATCCAATGAGAAAATCTCCAGAATGACCGATGCTTTAAGTAGCTATTTAAAAGATTTATTACAACGTTTTATTAATTTATTATAATTTATACATAACTTTCACAAGTTACAAGTTGACCGCCAGCACAATAATCATCACATCCTTTTTTTTTTTTTTTTTTTCCTCCAAAGTGGACCTAGTAAATATAAAGAACAAAACCCCCATTGTAAAGCTGCCAATTCCTGGCTGAAAATCTAAGAGTAACGAGACGTTCGACAGCAACGGAGACACGGTTGAAACACTGGTCTAATTCTCTTAGAGAATTCAGTCATGCAGGTAAAGCACAGAACAACCGTCGTACAAATTTACCTTTGAAACCAAAATCAAGTAGACTTAAAAGCAGAACGAAATGCAGCAAAGTCTTGTAGAACTACACAGTAGTAAGCCAATAGAATTTAAAGAGAGAAGAGGATGATGATCAAAGACTTCATCTGTTTTTCTTACTTAGCAACCGTCACTAAGCGTAACTTAAAAAGACAGTAGAGTTTTACATCCGTCGTTGTTTTGAAGAGCAGCTCCGGTTGAGTTTTGTCGAGTTTAATGCTAAAGACGCAATTGCTGAAAACAGTTCCACAGCTTGGCCAGAAAAAGCCTTGTTTAAAGGTTCGTTTCGTTTTTTTTGTTTTTTTTTTTTGTCATGATCCTAAGACAAACATAGTACCAGTAGAGATCACATACAATGATTTCATCATAATGGCATATACAATGCTTCCTTAATTACACTGTAATCAGAAAGACAATCAGAGTGAATGAACTAATGATCTTCTCAATGACACAACAAATACAAAGTCAGCTACTTTGTAAGTTAAGCAAGAAAAAAAAACAAAATTGCTTATAAAAAAAGCATTAAGTTCTTATCAAAATAAGCTCTCAGGCAAGTCTATTTCACTAATTTACCTAAAACGTCTTTGTAATTAGACTGTAAAAGAAATTTGTTGTTGTAATTTCAATAACCTGCACATATCGAAGTAAGCATTTGAAAAGAATAATGCACTCGTACAATCACTGCCCAATGAACAATCACTCATGTCAGAAAATCTTCATTAACATGCCAGGATCCGTATGAAGCATTCACGCAACGACACCTCACTATTTCTAGAAGACCGACGATCAGATTTTGTTTTAAAGCTACTGCTAAAAATCAGCTGGAAAACTAAAACAGACACCGTTCACTCCTTTCATGTGCAAAATATAAAAGGCAAATAAATTATAAAGTGGCCGATTCTTCCTTGGATAGCGCTCCAGTAAGTCTATGAATCCGGACACAGGACTGTTGTGAACCGCTCCGTCTCGATCCTCAATAAACACACCACAAATGGAAAAACCATGAAACAATCATACGATTTCTGCATAACCTCTCAAGTGCCCCCCCCACAGCTCTTTGTAAAAATGCGCTGGATCGAAAAGAGCTCGAAATGAAAACAGAGGTGAGACGAGACTGAAGCGTCTCATCTCTCGCCCTCCTCCTTTCAAACATGGCTGCCGGGAATCGAAGCGACCAATCAGAGGCCTGATCAGCTTCCTGAAGACTGGGCATGAGAGGAAGAGGCGTCTTCCTCCTCTGTGCTGTGGTCTGCGGCGGGCCCCAGAGCGGGGCCGGACGCGAGGGCCGCCGTGGCTGCTGTGGAGGAGCTGACGCCGTTGGATGTGCTGATGGAGCTGTGCTGGATGGCCTCGTTCTGGGGGCTGCTGGGAACAGACATCTCCCCGCAGCTGTCCTCCTTATCCAGCTCTGAAACACATCCACGGAGACGACAAGACATTAGCAGCTCTCAAACGCTTTCGTGCAACATGCAGTCTGTTTAACTATTGTCTAAAGTAGTGTTGAATTAAATGTGGGGGAAAAAATATCAAACAGTACCCTATTAATTGCATGCTGTCGGATAACCCATTATATTTCCCAAAATATGCATTACACAACCAGAGCACACGTCGTGAAGTGCTTAACTTGACCTTACAGTATAATGAATGATCCAGATGTCATTTAGCAGATGCTTTTATCCAAAGCGACTTACAAACGAGAAGAACAAAAGAAGCAATCAGAGCAATAAGAGAGCAACGGTATACAAGTGCTGTGACAAAACAGTACACATTGTGGTTTTTTCCCCTCATTCAGGTCAGTGAGAGTTATTTTGTGTCTCTTTGGGATGGCACCACAAGGTGTTGTTCACTTATGGAGTCTGAACTAGCAAGTTTAGGTATACTGGTTCAGTGCTAGTGGTCTTGTAGGCAAACACCATGAATTTAATGCGAGCAGATATTGGCAGCAAGTGTAAACTGAAGAAGAGAGGTGTGACATGGGCTTTCTTCGGCTTGTTAAAGATGACTCTTACTACTGAATACCGGATCAGTTGCAGAGGCTTGACGGTATATGATGGAAGGCAAGAGAGCACAACAATAGTCCAGGCTGGACAGAACAACAGCTTGCTTTGATAGAAGGATCTATCTTCCTAATGCTGTATATGGCAAATCTACAGGATTTCTACAGTAGCAATATAGTCTGTGAAGCTCAACTGATCCTCAATTACAACTCCAATGTTCCTGGCTGTCTAGAAAGGAGCTATGGTTGATGAACCTAGCTGTATGGAAAAGTTGTGATGAAGTCCTAGGTTGGCTGAGATCGAGTTGAAGATAGCGGTCCTTCATCCAGCCAGAAATATCTGTCAGGCAGGGTGCAATGCGAGCAGCTACCGTCATATCATCTGCTTAGAATGAGACGTAGAGTTGAGTGTCATCAGCATAGCAGTAATAGGAAAAATGCGATGACATATAGATGGAGAAGTGGTCCAAGCACTGAGCCCTGAGGAACCCCAGTAACAAGAAGTTGTGACTTAGAAACCTCACATCTCCAAGACACCCTGAAGGACCTACTGTAAAACTTGATCCACTGGAGTGCGGTTTCTGATCTTCATGAGGGTGGACAGGAGGATCTGGTGGTTAACAGTGTCAAAAGCAGATCTAGCAAAATGAGTACTGATGAATTGGATGGTGCTTTTGCCAATCTCAGGGCTTCTTTAACTGAAAGCAGGCCAGTCTCAGTTTCGTGGCCGCTTTTGTAGCAAGTTGTCTAGAAGTTTGTTCTGATCAAGAAACAAGAGAGTTGGTTGAACACAACTCGCTCAAGTGTCTTTGCAATGAATGGAAGAGGTGATACTGGTCTGTAATTTTTAAAAAGGGCTGAATTTAGAGAGGGTCTCTTAAGCAGTAAGGTTATCCGAAACTGCATAAATACTGTGATTGGCCAGTGTGCTCACACGCTCAACAGATATCACTGCACTGTGACTGGCTACGATATCTTCAAATACAGTAATACTGTAACTAATACTGTAAACTAAAATATATTGAACTTATAATATTACAGGTATTCACTCCCTTGTTTTGATACATTTAAACTATGTAAATATGTAAACTATGGTGAATTATTTTGGCCAACGTAATCATTCAGCAAACACTGATATCATCCCAACAACCTTAGGTAATAATGGCTTAAAGGTTAAAATTGATAGAACTAAAGCTATCTGTTAATATTCTATTGACGTCAATAACAGTCGCTCAGCTGGCACATGCCCCCTGAAAGTGCGACGCCATCTTTGCTTAAGCGTCACCTGACCTGTAATAACCATGTGACTGATGACTCTTGAGCTGTAGTGCTGACATCTACCGTCAGGCACTAACTGTTCATGTTAAACAGCCAAATCTGACTCCCCTGAGCGACGACACGACTCGATTCTGACCTCGCCAACATCTAAACCTCTTTCGCACCGGATGAGTTGCTGGCATGATTGCGATTAAAGACTTTCCCAGTCCAATGCTTTGTCTTTTATTAATCCCAGTGCTTGCTTTGTAACCTTTAATTAAAGTTACAATGTCATTTTAAACCAACATCATCAGGGTATATTAGAGGCTGTAGCGTGCGGCCAGACTCGCGCACCCCTCCCTCCGATCCCCTCTCTTTCCTGCCAACTACTGCAGCGACAGATAATTACTGCACCTGATTTTAATGATACACACACAGGAGAGCGGCAGAGATGCGCGGTCCAAATGCCACCAGCTGTTCTGCAGTTGCATTGAATTAATTGGCTGCTGATGAGGAAGCGAATGAAAAGAAGGCTCGCTCCCGCACAGAAATGCAGACTACCATGATAATTAATATAGCTAATGAAGCAAGCACGGCTCAAATGGCACTAGGTAATTAATGCAGGGGTATTTGATTGCGCACGCGCTTCTGATTTGACCGGACTTGCAAACCTCGGCCGCTCCATGCATGTAAGGTCGAGCTCAGAAATGCGAACTTGGTTTTCTTTTCTCTTCGACTCCGTGTTCAGGCATCTGCAATTACTCCTAATGGTATTAAGCAGAAACGGGAGTGATGTATTATCATACACGGCATCGCATGCTCTGGAGAGCGCTCTCGGATCATCTCCGCTGCGAGCAGATGGGGCTTGTGCGATGCCAAACGGAGGCACGGCCTGCCCTGTTTGCAGGGCAGCCTGGGTAATATTCCCTCCACCTGCTACCAGGGCAGAGAGATTAAGGCCAGAAACATACTTTACTTAAGCACGCAATCACAAACGAAAACTCTTTGCCAAGCAGGCCCGCGTCGGCCACATTTTACACCTGTCCCGAGCAGGTACAATGCGATTTTCATTTATTTCAGGCCTAACAGACCGTAATGAACCCAACAAGACAGGAGCGCTCAGGTGACCGCGCTGACGTCTGCACTTTTTCACCGCATTAAGACCGCTCTTTTGACAGGTGATGACCATCTGCGGCTTCTCCGTCCTGCGATGAATGTGGCACAAACCGGCGTTGTTTACAAATCCGGCAAAGACGGAGCGGCGCTCTTCCGCGAGTCTCATTTGCACAGGTGACTAATATATGACCCCTCACGGTGTAGGGTGACACTGGCAGCATAAACAGGATTGAGGAATGGATTCGATCATCTCCGTACCCTCCTCTACCTCACCAAGAGCGACCAAATGAACCCGCTCCCTGACAACCCAATCTCACCCGACTCATAATATGCATGAGACCTGTCAGTCAAGCTGCTTAACAATGCCGGCGCATAATGAACTGCGCGGCTGCAGCGGCGCATGCCAGTCGCGAAACGCCGCTTCTGTCAGGCTCTCCGCTATAATACACTCATTTTGGAAGCAATCATTGTCAATACAAGTCAGCCTCGGGTTACAAAATGAGCCAAACACGTGCAACGTATCGGACATGGTGTGATATCCAAGCTATGTACAAAAAGTGCTTACGCACCGGCGGAGCGGCCGTTAAGTTTTAGTGTTGCCGGCACATGCAATCTCTCCCACAACCGCTTCTTCGTCCCTGTGACAACAGCTAATTGATATGAAGTGGCTGCATATGGCAGACGAGGCGCAGATCTGCACATTTCACAAGGTGTCATTAAAGCGTAACGGCCGAAGACTCAGCCCTCGGTTTCTGAATGCCTCTTTATCACTCATCTTAAAGAGGACAGCGCCAAATACAGCAGGGATCATTTTGTTAGCGAGCAAATATATGAGTCCTCGGCGTAATAATGGGACGAGATGAATCTGTTATTTCACACTCATATTCCAGTTCACATTTCACCGAAAACCCAACTCAACACTCGTTAGGAATAACACTCATCTGTTATCGTCAGAAACAAACAAATTTGGAAGAAAAAAAGAGAAACCATTAGCTTTACAACCCATTAAGCAGAGCTGTCAGTCCAGAGATGTGTGCACATTTGGAAGGAAAGAAAAACATTAAGTGAGATTAGATCAGATAGATTAGAAAGCCATTGCCAAATGAGATTAAGGCATCGTGAATGAATTCTCTGGCTCAAAATAAGCTCTTTTGACTTGGGCCAGTAAACGGTCACCCAAGACAGTATTTTTATATGCGTCACCCTTATCTGACCCATCTACGTCAGGTCTAGGAGTCTCTTCTAATTAATTAAATCAGGTTTCTTGGGGGACAGGGTTGGCATACACATTTTTTTTTACATTAAGAGAGTCATATGTTTGATGCAGTAACTTTTTTGACTCATTCGTTGGATTTATTCGGTGATAAATTCATCAAATTGACTCAATAACAACAGTTCATTAAAAGTTATGTACTTATTATAGCCTCACGGGCAGTGTGTGGCAATAAATCTTGCAGTCCTTTCTTGTCCCAATCCAATCTCTGTTCCACATGGCAAAGATTTGTGAATGTATACTGCAAGCATCTGCTGAAATCTTCGTTCACAATGTACTACATCTTTTGTTGTCTGATTGTTTTACTTTTTGTTTTTGCTTTTATCAATTAAAAGCCCTTTCAAGATAACAGTAAAAACTTCTGCCTTCATGATAAGGTTCATATGTCTCTTTACTGATTTTCTGCAAGTGAACTTAAGAAGAAAATGCTGTTAATACATGACTGGACTGAATAACATGGTCAGCCATGCATTATTTTTATTTATTTTTAATTTTTTAAGAGAAGTCACAGTAAAATATAAATATAAAATATGACGAAACAGGATTTTGAGGGCCATTTTTTTGTTCATCTCTCAATAAACATTATACTGCATTATACCAACTACTTCAGAGCTTTTAAACATAAGACTAAGCATTTAATTATAATCATACTAAAACATGATGTTTTATTGGGAGTTATAGAGTGACAACTGATATTTATATGCATTTTATGCAAGTATCCTGCTGTACTATTATATAGATCTCAATCATTTGCATTACAAGCTATCAGAATGTCACTTTACTTTTTGGTTACAAAACAATAACATCTGGACCAAACTGCATAGTTTTGTGCTTCTGAATAAAAATGATGTGCTTTGTCTCATCCAATATGGGTTCCATATTCTACGTATATTATGGTTAATTGAGTATGCATGGTCTCATGCATCAAATACGATGCTCAAATTATCAAAAAGGTCTGACGGTGTGAATGCGCTCAGGTCACTCACGATGGTATCCCGATTTCTTCTGCAGGAGCGTCACGGGACAGTCTTTGTGAGCCAGTAAAAGCTGCTTCAGCTGGGCCACCTCGCTTCGCAGAAGAGTCACCTCGCTCTGCACAGAGAGAGAAAGCAGCACGCCACCCGTCAACATCATCGAGGAATCAACAGAAAAAGATCATTAGCTCTTCTTCATTTAGGCTTTTCTGGGACACAATTATAGCTGCTTAATGGCAGCGTCCCAGGAGAGAGAAACACAGAGAGAGCGCTCCCCTCCGTCAGCGAAACACTGTCGCCCATTCTGGTGAGATTTACTCTCGTCTGCCGTTAGGACTCCCATGGGGCTGTGCTGTTCTGCATGCGCTAAAGACAGGCTGTTTAACAGCGAAGGTGACTTTAACAGGATTTACAGAGAGCCGAATGGGTGCGAGAGAAGGGCACAGCGCCGCGGATTTAAAAGCTTTTTCAGAAACACGGCCGGCGTTTAATGTAGCAGCCAGTTTATTTCTTTCCATCTGTTTTTATCTTGGCAGAGCCGGTGCGGTGTGCAGAGGAGAAGCAGATTTAAACGCAGCTGCTAAAACACTATGGCAATGTTCACCACAAACTGCCGTCTTCCATTAGGACCACAGAGTTGGCCTCCCTCTCTCCATCTCTTTCTTCTGTGTTTCACGTCACTTCAAAATGCAGACACGACTCCAACAGTCTGGAGCTCAGCTTGACCACAGGCTATTATTATTATTATTATTATTAGTTACTGGAAAATAACTCATAAGGCTCGGGGGTTGTTTAATATCCTAAAACAAGACTGCCGAGGTGTTCAACTGCCATGTCAATATCTCCAGAGAAGAGTGGCCAGTGGCTAAAAGATAAATATTAATGGTAATAAATAGCAAACAGCCTAGCTCGCGGAACTTGATTAACTGTGGTCAAAAATTTTGCTTAAATTTGATTGTGGTTGCAGGCAAATTATTTTATTTGTGGCTGTGCTAGTTTCATGTCTGTACATTTTATTTTTTGTATAATAAAATTTTTTCTAGGTATTTTTTTGTAGATTTATTTATTATTTATCAGGTGAAACGTCTATTATAACAGGCAGGAAAAGGCAGCTGAAAAGTAATTATTACAAAATGAACCTTGACAGGGTGAAAACATCCCTGAACGAGTAAATATCAAAAGCGACGCTGCTTTTCAATTGAAATTAATCCTTTTTTTTCCCAGGAATGATGTATTAAATTGATTAAATGTTACAGTAAAGACCTTTTATTTCCAATTAACCCTGTTCTGCCTATTATTTTGACATTGAAATTTATCAGAAAAACCCCCCGCATCATTATCATCCCAAAAATATATTAAAAAAAATATCTCGAGCAGCAAATCAGCATATTGGAGTGATTTCTGAAGGATCATGTGACACTTAAGACTGTAGTAATGGGTAATGATGAAAATTCAGCTTTAACAGCACAGAAATAATATAAAAAAAATTTAAAAAATAATAAAATGGAATTTAAACTGTAATAATATTTACAATTTTACTGCATTTCTTATGGGGAACCCGAGACTTCTTTTAAAATCATGAAAAAAAAAAATCTCCTGAAGAGCAGTCTTACCTGAAACAAGCGTTTCCTCTAAAATATCTGACAAAAAAGTACTCTTAAATGTCCAAAAAAATTCCATTGATTAACCTGTACTAGGCCAAATTTTCTATTACATGTCCAGATATCATATATTTATTAGATACTTAACATGCTGGAATTTATCTACAAGGTATGAATAATTCAAATGTGTACAATCATGTTATTACGACCGGTGAACTTTCACTGACATGAAGATCTAAACTGACATATGGCTTCAGGTATGGCCTCTCAGCAACAACAACAACAAACAAAAAAAATCATCAAACTAAATGTCTAAAATCTGCTGCATCTCAACTGTCCCCTGCGCTGCTTTCAGAGATACGGTAAGATCAGGCCATTAAAGTGTTTAATGTCTTCCCAGACCGGCTGCATCCATAAAGGCAGCGCAGGGGATGTTTGGCTCGAGTGCTGCCGTGCGCTGGTCGGCAAACCCTGACACCTCGTTAAAAAGCCAGTTAAGGATGATGTTAACGTAATTGAGCATCATTAGAGCTCTACGCTCCGATCAGCTGGGCCAACGGGGCAGAGAGGGACAATTACAGCAGCCCATCAGCGCTGATAAATGCGCTCGTATTAAACGCCGTCCCTCCGAAGAAACATACCGTCACGCTCGTTTCCAGAGTCCCGAGCATTCTGTTCTACACCCAACACCCTTCTTCGCTTCTCCATCTGCTTCGTGTTAGTTTATTCCTTCATATAACCCACAAATTAATCGCCCTTCCCCAACCCCGTCGCCAAAAAAAAAAAAACCCGCGCTTTGATTAAACGGACAAATAAAGAAGACAGCGCGCAAATAAACAGTGGCACATCTCATTAAATTGTCTGGAACGTGCCGGCGCCGAGCCGCACTCGCCGTTATCAGCAGAGACAACGGTTACGTGAACTGTTGCGAACTTGTCAGTGGCAGATCCTAATTGCCTGCTACAAAACGGGGGTTGAGAAAGAGACGGCTTTCCCTGAGAGAGTTCCAGGGCAGCGCCGACAGAACAGACGACACGCTTGTGTGCCGATGACATCTGGAGGAAACGTCTTTATTGACAGGGCCATATCGATGCAGGAGACTCCGACAATCACGCCGTGGCTGTCAGGCAAACACACTTCTTAATTTACATTAATGACTTCATCACCATCTTTGTCTGGCTCTCCAATGCACTCGAAGCGGTGTGCCTGTGTGCGTGTGTGTACCTGTAGCTGTCCGTTCACGCTGCTCAAGTCCTCCGCTTTCTTCTCCAGATTCTGCACCCAGACTTTCCTCTTCTGCCTGCAGCGAGACGCGGCCGCTCGGTTCCTCTCCAGAAACTTCCGCCTCTTCTCGTCGGGGTCCTCGCTGGTGGTTCTCCGCCGCCGCCCGCCTGTGCTGGTGGTGTGCTGGGCCGGAGGGGCCGGAGACACCTGCACACAATCAATTAAGAGCTTTCAGAAGAATCGCAATCAAGGGCTGCACCTGCCAAAGCAGAAAAACCACTGGACTTGAATGCACCACGGAAATGCTGAGAATTCTCTGTAACACTTTATTTCACACTCACACATATTAGTTGCTCATTAGCATACATATAACTAGAGTTATTAGTGC
>NC_056707.1:4213076-4253076 GCF_018831695.1 Puntigrus tetrazona
AAAACTCCAAGGCATTGCTGGTGATTTTGTAAGGCATTTGACTAAATCAGGCCGCTTCTAATATACATTTGTTTAGAAATTCAATGCCACATCCTTCATAGACAGAATTAATTCTAGTTCTTACACTGTTATCCAGTTAATACCCACCCTCTCCCTTACTCTTAGAATTAGGTTATATCATGGAAAAAGATATCACTGCACTAAACACTGTACCTCTCTGTACTCCCAACATCCTGCTCAATCCAAAAAGAACATTTACTGAAACTCAGAATAAAATGTGTAAAGCTTTATGGTGTTTGTGGCTGTGTAGCAGTCTTTTGAAATTTCAGAAGTACCTGTTTTGTTATGCAAAATCGTGTCAAAAAGTTTGGTCCTTTTTTTTTTTTTTAAATAAGTAACAGGTACAAAGAGACATTGGAAACTATGGGAGAGGAGAGAGTGCAGCAGGGCTGGGAAAGGATGCCCAATATGCCCAGCATATGTTAAGGACGCTCACACGGCTATGCCTCCGACACCACGTCAATTTCTGAATGACCTATTAGTGTTGAACAGTGTGGGTTTGGGGAAAGAGTTTAATTTGAGAAAGTTGGCATCTGCGTAGCCAGTAGCACTTAAAAAAAAAAGGCAAGAAAAAAAACATTTACCATGTAATGATCTCTTTGAAAATGAATAAGTTGCTGGTCATCACTGATTTGAAGGGTTAGCTTACCCGAAAAAGAATATGCTGTCATTAAAGAGTTCATGACGTGAGAAACCAAATTTTCTTTGACCTTTCGATACAGAAGAGGTCTTTGTATACTTAATGGATCCCGCAAGTTTCATGACTTAAAATAGTGCATCAGTCTAGAATACTTTTTTTGCGCACTGAAATGTCAAAGCATCGACTTCTGCAAACAGTGTTTCGTAGCACTGATGTCACGTGGACTATTTTAACAATATCCGACCACCTTTCTGGGCCTTAAACGTGCTATTTGTGTTGCTCTCGAATTTCATGGAAAATATCTTAATTTGTGTTCTGAAGATGAAAAAAGGTTGTAAGGGTTTAGGACAGTGATCCTCAAATCTGGACCCTCAAAGAGTCGAGATCCACCGGAACATGATCATTAAAAAATAAATAAATAAATAAATCACAGGTAGATGAGTTATATCAGGGTTGGAGCTAAGCTCTGCAGGGTAAGATTTGAGAAACCCTGGTTTAGGAGGACTTTTCATTTCTGAGTGAACTGTCCGTTAATGTTGTAAACCCGCTGTCCAGGAGCCTTCTATGCACACTACAGAGAGAGGAGTGTGTGTGTGGGACACTCACAGGGATGGCAGTGGGTATGTGTACGCTAGAGCTGGCGATGGTGGCTGGAATGGCGACTGGCATCGTCTGACCGTTAGGCAGCTGGAGCAGAACCGGAAACGTGCCGGACACCGGACTGAAGACAGACAGAGAGACGGGGAAACAATAACAGTAACAAATGTCACATTAATGTAACTGTAGTACAGAATTTATTTGCATGGGCTTGTAACATAAAAAAAGCTACAAAACCAAGCTATACATGCTTTAAAGTCAACATGAAACAACGATTGCACGGTTTTTTTTTGTAATGTGGCATGAGGGGAAAAAATGTTTCCATCAAAAAATATATTAAAATGGTAAAAATTTATTTATTTGCAATTTATTTGATATTTATTATATTTCTATATTTAATTTATATAAAATATTACATATATTTTTAATTTCATTTTAGTTTTTATTTACATATATATTATGTGTGTATATTATGTATTATTAGTGCTGTCATAGTCGTATCCAATTTTTTAATTGCATCCATTTTTTGTTTGCATAATATGTACTGGTGTGTATGTATTAAGTACACACACACACACACACTACTGCAAACAACTTTAAATATTGTTAGAAAGGTGTTGAGGGCAATTATTACATTTTAATTACAACAGCAACAACTTAAAACATTAAACTTTTTTGTGATAAATCATGCCAACAAAAATAAAAAAAGTGTATTAACAGTGTCAATCATTTTGTGTTCATGTTGACTTTAAGTGATAGAAACATAAAAAACAACAGCTAGAATTTTCTCTTCAATTGTTGTGTGAAAGAAAACAAAACCTGTCTGATGGTCGAGCACTTGTCAGTTCTATGATGTAAACGTAAAGGCACATGGATCACAAGCAACTGAAACTAAAATCATAAATTATCCAAGTAAATGAGTGACGAAAACCAAACACCGGATGAGGCGTAAAAGGTAAAAAAAAAATGATGGCAAACTAAGAGAGGAGCAGAATAAGTAACATTTAGAAGTTACTTACACTATCGGTCTACTAGAGGATGGGACCTGGGTTATAACAGAGCTAGATGTCGGAGATGGGAGAGCTTGCTGAATAACAACACCAGCCTCATTGCTGGCCAGTAGTACACTGGGGACTTGGAGGGAGGCAGGACGGACTATAGTGGATGGAGGCAGAGAGGCCGGCTGCAAAGAAACCTCCTGAAAACACCACACGAGAGCCAAGCTGCATCAACGGCTCACACAAATCTACACTGGGAGTAGTTTCTTTTAATGCTTTAAGTCTTGTATGCTTTCCAAGGCTGCATTTATTTGATATATAGAATTACATATAAATATATAATAAAATTTGAAATTATGTTTCACTTTAATATTTTAAAATCCCATTTATTTCTGTGAGGCAATGCTGAATTTCCAGCATCACTACTCCAGTCTTCAGAGTCACACGATCCTTCAGAAATCATTATGATTCTGATCATTATCAATTTTGAAACTTCTTGTGGAAATGGTGATGCATTTTTTTCAGGATTCTCTGAGAAAGTTAAAAAAAAAATACTTTTCTAACACAACTGTATCAATTTATTGATCAAATATTAAGGTTTATGCAAATTAAAAAAAAATAAAAAATTCAAATACTGACTCCCAAACTTTTGAACCGTATGGTAACTGTAACTAGGAAATATGTATATTTTCAGCATTCAGTTCACATTAGAGTCAGCGAGTTAAAAAAAACACATGCTTCTCGAGATCACAGAGCGCTTAGAGTGGATGTTTATTTATTAAAACTGTTACAGCTTCAATCTTAAAATCAGAATCAGCATATTTGCTGACTTAGGAAGTAAGCATCATCTTTCTCACACAGTCCTGAAAACAAAGAGATTTCTTCATAGAGCGATGGGTAGGAGGAAACATGTTCTTGCATCTCTATAAAGAAATGTATTTTCATCTAAAAGCCAGTACCTCTGGGACAAGCTACATCAAGCGGCAAACGCCGTTCTCTTGTGAAATAAGGGGCGGAGTTAGTCACACAAACCTGGACTACTAAAACATTTAGGCAGGGAAGACCCACAAACTATGAATTACTCCACAATATGAGCCCAGGATCATCGAGGTGGACTTTCCCCTAACACTGCTCTACTACAAGTTCATTTGAATGAAACATTCGGACTAAAAACCTTCAACTAACTAACCACACAGAGGACCTATAAAAAAAGTCCTATGCATTACTGCAAGCGTTCATGCAGCTCTCTGTCCAGCAGAGTCCTAAACCTCACCTTGTCGTCAGCGGTTGTTGACTCGGGGTGAGGAAGGGGACTGTCTCGGTGGGACGCAATGGGTGTGTGCTCCTCTATTTTGTTTCGAACAACAGGAGTCGCAAGAGGAGACAAGTCCAGAGGCAACTGCAATAACAACACGTAGATCAATGTTTGATTACACGCAGAGGAATCTACTTTTTAACTATAACTATATATATATATATATATATATATATATATATATATATATATAAAATTCTTAAATGTGTTGGTATTTATATATAGAGTGCATAATAAACATGCACTATACACACATATTATTTAAATAAAAACTTATTTTGGATGTCATTAATTGTTCGACAGCACTATTTTTTGTTTGTTATGTTACATTTTAGATTTTAATAGTTATGCTGACATTTTCAGTTTTTTTTTTTTTTTTTTTACATAATCTCCATAATCTTTATTATATTCACAATTTCACATCATTTTAAGTGTACGAATCATGCAAAATAGGACGGAAAATTTCAAAAACATTAAAAAAAAAAATCGTATAAACCGCAAATCTTTGAATGACAGTTTATTTGCAAAACGATCGCACGTCTTTACCTTTTTAACATCATCTTCCGTGGCCTTTTTAAAGTCATGCTCGAACGGGCTGGTGAGCTCGTTAAACAGCCCGACCTCTTCGCAGTTCTTCAGGAAGCGGGTCGGTGTCGGTGTCTGGTCTGCAACAGAAGCCCATAAAGCCATGAATAATAACAGCTCATGTTCACCTGCTTTTATAGCGAACCGCTGACTTTTCAGACTCACCAGCGATGATGACACTGTCATTGCGTGCTGGACCAAATCTCAGGGTCATCTCATGCTTGTGTTTATGCACTGCCAGGTGGTCTTCATTTGTGAATCGCTGTTGCAGACAGACAGTCGTTAAGCAGATGCATGAACCATGCATCCGTAGTATGAAATAAAAAAAGCATGCAGCTTCATTGGAGTGTTCGTTTAAAATATATTATAGCGCTTTAAGTGTGTAACAGCGATCACGTGCCTGTCCGCAGCCAGGAGCAGTGCAAAGAAACGGTTTATCATCACTCATATTCACAGCTTCAGTCTGCCACCTGATCACAGGAAGAAAAAAAAAAGTCAACAACTTGATTAAAAGCCACACCTAAGAACAAAAGCATGTGATGTATATACAAATATTGGTGTTATTTTGTGCTACAGAGTGAGTACAGTTACTAAGAGCTTAATGATTTCTGTTGTGTCAGACCAAGTTGCCAAAGGTTTGCCAGTGCATAAATAAGGCTTTTATAAACTTAAAAGCAAATATATCACTACAAATTTAAACACTTGGTACTGGCCTTTATGCGTTTATTAAACCACCACATACAGTAATGAAATGTGCTGTTTTGACCAGGCTGAGGTTCATTGATTACAGCACAACCTATTGTCACTTTCTGCTTTAAATCCCTATAAACCCACAGAGAAAAACCCAAAGCGCATTTCTCTAGTGTATCTCCTCCAGCGACACTGGGACTGTACAATCACAAACACATTGTTTACATCTGTCTCAGCAGGCTAATCAATGCTTAGCCTAATCTCTCGTTCATTTCAATGGGACCTCAGCTAGCTGCTAGCATGCGTCGCCATATTAACAACAAAGAAACACCGACAAGCTTTGAATGCGTCATGAAACTGCATTTTATGGTGGTACACATTCAGACGACTCCGCTAATCACTCGCAAGCTTGTGTAGAAAAGCGTGTTTGTTTATAATTACTGTGCGTTGACGCGCTTACTCACCCGCAGGCTGAACCCTGAAGAGCCAAAGCCCACTTATAGCACCTCTCGCGAGAGTTAGAAACTCCGCTAAACTCTTCTTAGATGAGACTCTCGCGAGAATAAGGTACTCGGCTCAACCCAGAGCCAAGCCCTTTAAACTCGAATCTCGCGATGATTAAATGCTGCGCTGACCTCTTCACGCTTCAAATCTCGCGAGTGATGAGCTCTGGTTTTGAAACTGTATATCGGATTTAACACATTTTTTTATGCACTGCGCAAAAAATAGATCATTTAAAATGTGTATATATATATATATATATATATATATATATATATATATATATATATATACACACACACACATATATAATTACATAATAAGCTAATTATTTCATACTGCTACATCCATAACGTCTTTTACTGTGTGTTGGTACACCATGAATTCAGTGCAAGTAATATCACGTGAATAAAAAATACAGACAACACAAAAATACGGTAAACTGTGATCTAGATTTATTTAATGCAATTTACAAAAGCAACTGAGGTTTTAATTGGCTTTCAACCAACTGCTATAAATTTACAGTCACACTATCAACCAGCAGTTTAACCCTGAATGGACCCTTACAGGCTCTACACACACAACATTACCCCTATACTGATGTAGAGAAAGTGCTATCAGGTTCTTTATATCCATGGTGAGTTTCAGCTTGATATGCAAGTAGCACCGACGGAGCTGTTGCTTTTCTCATTCGGTGGGCATGAACAGGGTTTAAACAGTTGAACAATATTTAATTGTTTCATGATTTCAGACTTTATATTCATACGCTTTCTCTTTTCGCAGAGACCGACAGCAGTTTTGGAAGCAACAGCAAAAATACGTAATTCGAAAGTGTGCTAAATGTTATGCAATGTTAGGTAACTAGCAGATTTTCACATGGCGAACAGGATCAAGAAAGCGACCATCAAACAGAAGAGCCCCATGGCTTCAGACAGAGCAAAACCCAGGATGGCGTAAGAGAAGAGCTGCTGCTTTAGAGATGGGTTCCTGCAAAACAAACGCATAACAGTCTTACTAAATATTGCCTGCATGGAGAGATGTGCAAACATCTGGACAGCGCAAGACCCATAATGCATTGCTGGAAATAATACAGCGCACACTGTTACATTACAATATTATAATATCTACCTATTAATATTTTCAGCATTACGTGAAACGTCTCGTGATCAGTATATCAGCATAATAAAATGATTTCTGAAGGATCACGTGACACTCAAGAATAGAGTAATGATGGTTGAGCTTTGTTCACAGGAAAAAGAGATTTTAAAATACTCATAGAAAACATTGAATTATAATTTTACAATATCACTGTTTTTTTACATGTACATATATATATATATATATATATATATATATATATATATATATATATATATATAGTTTATTTTATTTTTTTACATTTTCAAATATGTTTATGTTTACAATGGGTTTTTCCCCCAAACCTAATCAAAATTGCATTTTGATTGAGAATAAATGGAATGCACGATGAAAAAAACATGTCCATTTTGGCAAGTGAAGTCTTGATATATTAAGTGAAATTAATGTCAGCATCTCTTTACCTGGCGTATCCGATGATAAGGCTCCCGAACACGGTTCCGATTCCCGCACCGGATCCAGCCACTCCCACGGTGGCAGCTCCCGCTCCGATGAACTTGGCAGCGGTGTCGATGTCACGGCTCACAGCACTGGTCTGGAAGCTCCTGAGGGCCACCTGAGCGAGGGCCGACTGAGACAGCACAGAGCCGCTGACCTACAAGACAAGAGAGGACTGGCTTGACCTCTACAGGACCCGAGTGTTCGCCTGCCACCTGCTGTCCCACAACAGCAACAGCCAGAGAGCTCAAACACGATTCAGTGACAGACTGTCAGGCACTCCACCAGCACAGAAGTTATTACAATTATTTCAAATGCCTTAAAGAGACAGTCGCACAAAAAATGATGATTACATTGTGAATTTTAACTAAATTATTAATGTTAACATTAATGAAATGTGAGGTTTCTGTCATTCGCAGGAAAGTCCAGATTACCAAAATTAAGAAATTTAAAAATTAAGTGTTGTGATATAAATCATAGGCAACAATTAATCACAACCACATCTATCTATATATAAAAAAAGGCATGAATGCACAAATTTAAGAAAATAAGTTTTGTATATACATTAGTGCCATCAAATGCATCCAAACTAAGTTTGTGTTCTGCATACATTTATCATTTATATAGTTAAAATCACTTGAATGGGTTCACATCAGAAAAACATGTAATATATAAACTTAATTTAAAATTAACTTAATGAATATATAAATACAGACTTGTAAATAAATGTAAATATTTTCAATATATAATTTGTATATTTACACACACACACTTAACATGAACAAATTTAAATTTAGGCTTACAAAGTATTTAGAACAACGTAATCATGCAAAAAGTGATGACTGTTTTTATATCTGCATGAACATGCTTGCAGTGGACCAGACGAGAAAGTTACGGTTTCTCTCCGTGTTCTTTTACTCTGATGCCTTGTACTTCATCCACAAAGCACGAACTTTAAGAGTTACCACAAACGAAGAAAGACATACAAGGCCAAAAGGCAGGTTTGACAATCACCTCAGGCTTGATCTCCGGTCTGGAAAGCACAGCGGCAGAAACCGGCCTGTACAGGGACCTGGATCCAGCACGCACCTAAAACAAACACAAACCAAAAAAAAGCGTATTAATTTTGAATTCTGTGAAAAATTGGTGAATTCAAAAAGCGGTGAACGTTGAAAGGCATGTGTTCTGGAAAAAGCTTGTTTATAAATGATGTACTCAGGTTATGGCTTAAGGTTGGCTGATGGACAGATGTATGGTGAGGCCACTAAATTATGAAGACACGTTTACATGAGGAATATTAAACAGCCTTCAAACAGGACAGATCCTTCAAAACTCATCACCGTAACTGTGTTAAGTGTTAACTAACAAAGCCGAAACCAACGACCCGTCTATTACAACGGACTGCTAACCTCCATTGTGCCCTTGGTGAAGACAACTCCATGCGATGCTTTCTCAAATAACTACAATTCATCAAGATGTGCAACAGGACAAGGCGTAGATTTACGCAAATTCAATATAACAAAAAATAAAAATAAAAATCAGACAAATAATGGCAAAAGCATCCACTAACACAGGAGACCGACTAGATTAGTGTGTTGTTAACCAGCCCAGGGTTTGACCTTAACCTGTCAAGCGTTTTGCGAGCTCAAAACTTTGAAATTAAACCAAAAGGTCAAAGGTAAACCGTAGCAGCGCGTGGCGTTTAGTTCGAACGCTTTTAAACGCGTCTCGAGACGAATGAATGAACGGACGTCACTGACGCCAAGGCGAGCCTCCGCAGGCCGCTTTCTTTCACACACTGCTGCTGCTGAAGCGCGAAAAAGACGGCGTTTTCCCCGAAGGAGGCTTCACTCACCAGGGCTGGTGTGGAGACGAACTTCGCGCAGGTGAACATTTTGAGAGGAGAGTGATTTTGAGCGGCCTGGGACTTCTGCAATACAAAATAAGAGGTCAGAGAGGATTTATACAACAGCTGCGGAAATAGGACTGTCGCGCGCCACGGAAGCGCGTGCCAGCTCTATCCCGATCAAACCCGCAGCTCTGAGATCACGCGGGCCGAAGATGAACGTAGATTTACGCGAACCCGGTTATTTCTTCCCAACTCACCGAAAGCAGAGGTCGAACCGCCGGCTGAACTGCGCCTGCGCACAAGCGACACCGCGCGAGGACCCGGATATTGGCGTGACGTCAACGCTAGGTCTCCGCTTTCGAGCTTTATTGGAAAGAGCTCAGAGACAATTTACAAAGCCACAGAAATAAACAGTTCTGACTTTTATCATAAATAGGCTACGCCAATATAATAATGTATTTCCATAATTGGACGCTGGAAGAACAAAATCAGTCATAAGTCGCACTGGTAGCCTATGAGTCAAAATGATTGATTTTTGTTATATGCCAAAAAAAATGAGGATATAAAGATAATTTCTCACCGTAAATATATCAAAACGTAATTTTTGATTCTTAATATGCATTGCTTAGAACGTCATTTGGACAACTTTAAAGGTGATTTTTTATATATATTTGTGTCTCTGACAAATATTGTCCTATCATAACAAACCATACATCAATGCAATCAATCAACTTTCAGATGTATAAAACTCAATTTGACAAAAAAAAAAAATTAAGATCACGATTGGTTTTGTGGTACAGGGTCACAATTGTATTTTTGAGATCGAAAGCTGCTTTAAAGTTTTAAAAAAAAGTTCCTATGAAAATTAAACTGTTTATTATTACTTACCTTCATTATTAATTATTATTTAAATAAACATAACACGGAGACGTAAGAAATCAGAAGTGGTCACGCAAAACAAACAAACAAAAAATGATCTAGAACCATCTTTTTTATTTGAGGATTGTTTTTGAGGTTAGAAGCATCAAAAAATGTTTGAGCTGCATATAAATCTGGATTGCGTTACAAGAATATATAGCCTACAGAACTCGAAGATCATTGTAAAATCCATAACTGCTTCATTTCATGAAAGTCCAGCTCTGCCACATTTAAAAAAAATCACGCTTTTTGAATATTAATAATGTATTTATTATTTATTTGAATAATTATGGCTTGAATCAAGATCAAGCTTGTCTGACGGACATGAGCTTCTGCGTTTTGAGCAATAGTGACCTCATTATTTAATGCGTAGTCTTATTATTAATGATTTAAAAATGCAAATGCGTGAATCATTCAAAATGCATTTAGATCCGTTCGGCGAATAAAAAAAAACAACAGCAAGAAAACCCCAGGCATGCAAATGCAGAAGATATATTTCTGTGCTTTGTGTCCCAGAGCAGCTGTCACTGAGCGCCTGCCGGAGCCGGACAGATCCACGTGCAGTATTAAGTCTGCTTGAAGGTGATGAATGGCCCGCGGGTGCCACGGGCTGTGAGGAGCTGCAGGTAACGAGAGCAGGACGTCCTCCTCAGGTGTGATCAGTACAGGTGAGAGCCTCTCAATCACACGCACGCTTACTATTGTGTGCTGCTTCTGGGTCGTTACACGTTTTAAAACGTGAGAGACTCACACTGACTGACTTTAAAACACGCCAGGGCCTATGTTTTGTCTCAAGATGCGCACCGGTAATGATTTCTTTCTAAGGCGTATTTATAAAAAAATGACTTAAATGTCCTAATTGAAGTACGGCCTAATCCTGGCTTAGTCTAAGCCCTGTCTGTGAGACTGGGACTAAGATAATTAAGTATCTAATAATTGTATTTATCAAAGAAGCATGAAGTCCGTTTCTGCCACATAATAAGTGCTTTGGTAAATCACAATTATGACATAAAATGTTGAAATTCTGACAAGTTTTTTAATTACACTTTTTTTTACAACGTTATAATAATACATGCATCTAACTGAATAGAAGGTGCATTTCATGAAGGCATGTTAATATGTTACGATCCCATTACTTGATGTTAATGCATTAATAACATTAACTAATAATAAGCAATGCATTTGTTATGGGATTTTTTTTTCAGCAGTTAATAATGATAACAATCCCTTAGAGCATGTTAGCTTGAATCCAGTTCATTTCACTAGCCAGTGCAGACACTAATATTAATGTAGATTAATAAATGCTTTAGATGTATTTTTCATTGTTAATTCAGGTTAACTAACATTAATCAATGGAACCCTGTAGTAAAGTCTATTAAAGGTTTATGAAGTTTGTTCATTATTTGAGTAACTGAACAATAGCTTGATGGGCTGTTTATTTTTTTTGATGTTCAAAATATACTAGAAAATGACATTCCAATCAAAAGCATTCAAGTCTATTTTATAGCACTGTTTAATTTCTTCTGTAAATGTTTTTGGATCAACATCTTTGCTGACACTGTGATTAGCCGATCAGATTTGAAGAAGACGTTAGCGGTTTTTGTGAAGTTCAGGCTTGCAATCAGCGTTTGTTTTTTGCACATCAGTGTCATTCATCAGTAAATCAGATTTTGGCATCACTCATGAGGACGGTTAGGTTTAGGTGTAGAGATATGGTCAAGACCACATTTTTGGATTCAAATGTTGTTGCAGGGTCAACAAAAAACGTGTGTATCTAGGACCAGGTCGAGCGTGCCTCGTCCGTTCCCATGCCCCTTTCCAGCAGAGGGGGTCAGTGAGCACCGCCACATACTCACACTATTCCTGTAACACACGGTCTGTGTGCTACGCTAAGTACTTTTCTGTATGTGCAGAGTACCGAGATGACTACAGACTACATTTACCAATTTGTGCACTAAACAGTAGTACACCGTATGCTATAACGCACTCAACAGGATCCTATATTGTCAGCAAACCATAAAAACCAAACCGTCTCTGTCTGTCTGGTTTGAATCTGTCACTTGGGAGGTGCCCTTTCAAAAGACACCAACATGTACACTTTAGGTACTTATATGTACGTTTAAGGTACTAAAATGTACATTTTACAGGTAAATAAGATGTACCTTTTAGCTTGTAGCGACAGATTCTCACCGTTTTTGCTAAACGGAAACAAAAACTACACAGAATTAAATTATAAAATATATTTTTTCCATATATAGGTGTGTACTGTATTTAGTGTGCATATATAAATACAAAGACATGCATGTGTATATATATTTAGAAAAAATGTATCCTTATGTTTTATATATATATATAAGAATTTGGTGTGATCAATCACACACACACACACACACACACACACACACACACACACACACACACACACACACACACACACACACACACATTTTAATAAAAATTTAAACAAAAAACTTTTTTAAAAAGTAAAAAATTAAAATACATAAACGCATACAAACATTAAAAAGGACAATGGTGAAAATAACACACATTTTTATGTTTATTTCATGCTATACGTTTTTTTTGTTTTATCATGGAAATTGGATTTCATGTGTATGTGCCTCATTTTCATTGTTTCATCTATGTAACGTTTTAGTTTTTAAAATGTATTAGGGTTTTTGTTTTTTTTCATATAAACATTTTAAAGAAGGAAAACAGCCCAAATGAGCAGAAAAGTGCTTTTATGAGGAAGCCTGTAAGACAGATTATTCACCAGGGAACAATATATGCATGTTTAATCGTCAGACTTGCAGTTAGTCTCTCTCCTTCAATGTCGGCGCGATCACGTTTATCCTCTGTTTACCCTCTTGATCACTTTCTCGAGTCTATATTTCCAGTTCTTTATGGTCCTCTCAGCACTCCTGCGCCTCATTCTCATGCTCGACTGTCTGTTTTTTTTCTTTACTACGCACCCTTCCCCCTTCAGCGAGCTGAACATCTTGAGAGGGTGTATTTGCATGCGGCCCTCATCAGACAGCACACACTCTCACACACACGGGCGGCTGATAAAAGGCATTGACCCCCTTAACCTTTATGAATTACAATTTGTGCCAGCAGCACATCCTGTCAGAGCAGTGGGCACCTATGGAGCTGTGTGAGTGTGAGTGTGTGTGTGTTGTGCAGTTGTTAGAGAGGAAAAAGCCTCGTGCGGGTTCTGGTCAACACCTTTGACAAGCTGTGAGAGGCGTTCAGCACGCTGACAGCACTGGCAACAGGGAGAAACACACACACACACACACACACGCACGCGCGCTAATGTGTGTGCTACATCAATACATAAAGACAGCCCTGCACATGCAGATAGGCCGACATGCTTCTGCTTCACACACACTTTCAGGAAGAGATTTCACAGGAGGCTTTTTTAACATACTATCAACCGCTTGACTGATGCGATATACCACTGTCGTATGATATATGATTTTTATTATATTTACCATCACAGGACCTACCTCTGATATGTTTTTAATGAATACTTTCAGTATATATATATATATATATATATATATATATATATATATATATATATATATATATATATATATATATTTTGGGTTTGGTAAGATTTCTTTTTTTTTGACAATTTTTATCATTTAAAATTTATTTTTTTAATTATTCATACAGTTTTCTGAATACATTTTGAAATGCAATTTATTTTTGTGATAGTAAAGCTGAATTCTCATCTTCTGGACCCCAGCGTCACACGATCCTTCAGAAATCATATTAATATACTGATTTGCTCTTCAAGAAGCACTGATTATTATTGTTGAAAAAGGTTTTGCTGCTTTATATTTTGTTCAGGATTTTTGATGAATGCTAAGTTTTATAGAACGTACCGTGACAAAATAAAAGCCTTTACTGTCGCCCTTAATCAACTTAATACATCTTTTCTGAAAAAAAAAAAAAACGAGTAAAAACTTACTGACCCCAATTGAGCAATATTAAAAATTGTACATTATAGTGTGCACTATGTATTATGTGTATAACATTCTCAGACATACATGGTAATGTCCTAAAGAAAAATAGGAATGAATTTAAATGTGAAAAATGTATTGAAGAAGAAATATTTAGTGTTATCTTTTAGTGGAAGGGCTTATGTTGTGATAATGTAAAACAACATAAGGCTGTGTTATATTATTTAGACATCTAAAGACATATTGCAAAGAGAATGTGACTTATGAGGGCATTGCTCCATGTCTGCATTTTCCAAAAAGATTATATTTCATACAGAGTGAGTTTTTTTGGGAAAGTAAAAATGCAGAAAGTTTCCTGTAGGGCGATAGCTCACACAGTTTGTGCAGTCCGCCTATTAAGAGTCCCCTTAAACCACAAAAACTAATGTATGTGTGTGTGTGTGAGTGAGAGAGAAAGTGTGTGATGTGTGGGCCTGGTAAAGGGGGGGAAATAAACCCGTAAATCGCACAAAATGCAGTTTTTTTGAATATCTAGTAGTAGTAGAGTAGGTTTAGGTGCAGGATTGGTGATTAGAAAATACAGTTACATTATAAAATGCCTTAAAACATAGAAACCCAACGTGTGTGTGTGTGTGTGTGTGTGTGTGTGTGCGTCCAGCAGCGGCCCAGCTGGCTCTTCTCTCAGGCTGTGTGGTCTTAGTGGACATGATTGGCTCCTGTTTGAAGGGATTCAGAGATCTAAAGGTCGTTAGTATTCTTCTCCAGATTGATTTTCTGAGCTGATCTATAACAGCACTGATCTGTGTCTGCCACAGTCAGGAGAAACGCTGAGATCAACACAATAATCCATTCCGCTCCTCTTCTCGCTGTCTTTCTCCTTAATGAACAGTACACACAATAAAAACAACACTGTTTAACGTTACTATTTTTCCTGCAGTGAAATCACCACTGTGCAGGGTTACTGCTTGGATCGCTTGGATCTAATGTCCTAATTATTTTAGATTTTTTTGAGTTCGTCTGTTGTTATTGTCCGAAAATAACGAAGCTTTCCTCATTGCATGAACAAAAAAAGTAGCCCAAGGGTTTGTGAGTTACTGTATATCATGCAAATCAAGTATGCATCCGTGCATCTGTCAAGTGCTCCATGAGAACTCACTTTAAGCAACCTAAACCTAAACACACACACACACACACACACACACACACACACACACACACACACACTCACTCACACACTCACACACAGAGCGAAACAGCTCTTTAGAGCTAAAGCACATAAAGCATGTAAAGTGCTTGACTATTATTAACTCCAGTGTTTTATTACATTGAATGGACACCGCATTCATTATAACACATGTGTATTTACAAATGTATTGCAATACATAAAAGTTTTGACACAAATGACATTGAAGAACGTTTTAGTTTAGCGTTAAATACTTGTGAGCAGCAGCACTTTAACCATATTTCAAAAGACGGCAGAAGTAATGAAATGTATTGCACTTAATTAAGTGGATCAAAAGTAACGTTCAATCAATAATAATTAGTTTTAAATGATAATTAGTGCTCTTAAACAATTAGCTGCATCCAAAATATTTTTTTCTATGTATGTTTATTTTGTACACGCATGCATGCAGCATGTTTAGAAAATATTTACAGGAATGTATTTATATTAATATAATTTAAATTAAATATAAAAAACACACACACACACACACACACATATATATATATTTATGCATGCGTGTGAATTCATATATACATAATAAATATATACAGTACATGCACGTGTTATGTAAACAAAAACCTTTATTTTAGATGTAACATTGTGTTTATAATGTGCTTTCTTTTTAAAAGTATGCTTCTCTTTCACAATGGTTTTGGGCCCTGTTTGACTGAATTTCATCCCAGTGACACCTCCGCCTCACAAGACATCTTCACAACTCAGAGAGACCGCCCTGCTTTCTCCTACAGAGCTACAGATTCCCCCTAGGAGCCACCAAATGTGTTTTTGACTGGAAGCTAGAAATACTCAGGCTTAATAATACGAATATCACAGAGTGAATCATCAAGCCGATCGATGCACTGAATTCATTAAGCTTGAGGTGAAAACAGAAAATGACCCGGAGAGGCAGAGAAGACGCTGTCACATGACCTGCGTGTGTGTGTGTGTGTTTTCTCTATTAAGTGTTATTGAAATCAAATAGGCTGCAGGGTGAGGAGAAAAATAGCTCATGGTTTAACTAGCAAAACTACACGCTCTCATCCGCTCTCTCTCTCTCTTTCTGCTCAACACAGAATGAACCGTTCACCAGAAAACCAGAGAATTCTGTCAAAGCTATATCCCATGCGAAAAAGAAGAGTTCTCAGACACTTAACTGTACGTGTGTATATAATAACCACAATTAATCGCGATTAAATGCATCCAAAATAAACGTTTTTGTTTGCATAATGAGTGTTTTGTGTATATTTATTATGTATATATAAACACACGCACATATGTATTAAATATATTTATTTCTAATATAAATAGAAATATAGATAGAAATATTAAGAATATATACACTATATGTGTGTATTTAAATGTACATAAATATACACAAAACACACATTATGCAACAAAAACATTTATTTCGAACACGATTAATCGTTTGACAGCACTAATACACACACACACACACACACACACACACACACACACACACACACACACACACACACACACACACACACACACACACACACACACACACACACACACACACACACATATTTAAGCAATGGCTGAGAACTAAAACAGGTCGGACTAAATAAAAAAAAGGAACAGGAAGGACCAAATAAGGACGTCTGTGACTCTATGTTAAACTATAGTATGCTTTATTAAATTAGTCAACACATCAAAATAAGTGCTTCTTTAAAGCAAGAAATATTTAATTAATTTTTAATATTATTACAAAGTGCACTTTTTAAAAGTTAACAGTCTGAAAGTATCTCACTTCAACTACACTTTAAGCGCCTTTTTAAATAAATTTTATATTAAGTGCATTTTTTTAATATACTACAAGTGTACATTGAACACAGTTAGGCACACGTCTTTTTTCAAAAGGGATCGATGGCTTTTTTTTGGTACTTTTTGCAGCTCGACGACCTCTGGTCACCGTTCGCCTCATTCGAGACATTCTGCTTAATTTGTGTTGCATGAAAAAGAAACATATACGTGTTGAAGAACGTGAAGCTGAGAAGATGAATTACGCGAGGTGAACTCTTTCTCTATATGTGGTCTGTACGTCTGACGGGCAGCCGAGCGATGATTGGTTTACAGACGTGCACTTCCCTCCTGCTCTCCAAGGTGAGCTGGATTTACGACGACACAATTCTGCTCTGTTTAATCTCAGCCACCGCGGGCTGATTAGAAAAAAACCCGGATAATGGAAGACGCATGACCTCCCCGCTCCTCGACGGACGGCTCGCGGTGGCGTTAGCGCTCTCAAAATGCGTGGAGATGGCTCTTCTGAAGACGTCGGAATCAGACGAACGTGTGTTTTAAATCAATGTCGTAATTGTGATTTCCCAACACTCAAGCGGCGGCATCCTTCAAAGCTTCTTCTCCAGCTCTGCGCTGAACCCCGGGTAGAGAGACCAGGTGTCATTAACATGTCAGTCACAGTAATAACCTGTCGAGCTTCTCTGATTTTTAATGGCCTGACCTAATGTCAGAGGGAGAGACAGCCGAGGTGTGTGTGTGTGTGTGTGTGTGTGTGTGTGTGTGTGTGTGAAGCCCTGTGCTGTGGAATGTCAGCAGCAGATGCCAAACTCAGCAAGTTCCGGAATGCTCAATTAGTCGCTTTTATAGGCCCCATTAATAAGCATTAATTTTCTCTCCCCAGATATGAGCACAGCCAGTCTGCTCAGGGCCGTTTGGCAGAAACACTGGGCTCTCACACAGACATACTCTAAATCCTTCAATACCTCCCACGGTTCAAAGGCCACCGCAAAAACTGCATCTCGTCTGTGGAAATGAAGAACATGTCACGGAGCTGTTAAGAAAGAAAAAACATCGGCTGCGCACGCGGCGAGGTGGTCTCGTGGTCGTGCAGACGCCGATTTGATCCCAAGTGGTGGTGAACTGTGAACAAGAGAGAACATTTGCTGTTTTGTAGACCAAGACTTTACGAGACTTCAGAAAGGAAGTAACTCTCAAGCTGAGTTTGCGCTGTGCTTGCTATTGGTGTTCGTCACGTTGCACTATATGACCCCAATAATATCACTTTTGTCTTTTCTGCCGTACTATATGAAATGCACACTAGCATTTAAAAGACTCAGTTCATGTTTAGAAGTAGTTTCATACTGCTTGTACTTCTGTTCTCTTGAATGTGAATTGCTGAATGTGCTGACAAGCATTTAGGATCAACTCAAATATACCTTTTTATTTGAGTAAATAAATGACAATTAATTAAGTTTTATATATATATATATATATATATATATATATATATATATAAATAATATATAATGTATGTGTGTGTTTTTTATAGACGTAATAAATATACACAAATATTATGCAAAGAAAAAAATTATGTTTTGGATGTGATTGATTGTGATTAATCGTTGCATTAATTGTGGTTAATTATGGAAGAGTATTACAAAATTTACAACTGTTGTCTGTTTAAATATATAGTAAAATGTTATTTATTTCTTTGATGTCAAAGCTGAATTTTCTGCATTTTTACTCCAGTCTTGGTCACATGATCTTTCAGAAAACTAGCATTTTATTTTTGAAAACTGTGATGCTTTTTCCATTTCAAGAAAATGTAAATTTTGTTTTGCAATCTTTGGTGTAATTTAATGCATCCCCGCTGAATAAAAAATAAGAATATATACTAAAACAAAACAACACAATAAAATTAAATAATGTTCAGTTCAATTAAAATGTAATGAAAATGTAAAATAAAAAAGATCAAATAAAATAAAATCTCTCATAAAATCAAGAAAGCCATTGATAAGTCACTGACATAAATATTTGAAATGAGTTTGAAGTCTTGAAGTAGTGTCACCTTAATCTGTGTGTGTGTGTGTGTGTGTTTGTTTGTGTGTGTGTGTGTGTGTGTTTGTGTGTAGCTGGGCCTAGTTAATGTGCATGAGTGTTCTGGAAAAAATGTGATTGGCTCTTTCCACTGAAAGGCGGGGCTTCCCGATCTGTTTTCGACCTGCACCTGGATTTACTTTTTCTTCCTTTGAATCAGTGTCAATCACTGTGGAAATATATATCCGATCTGGCCCGATCTTACGTCACATCTGATTGCGTGTAGTTTTATGGCTCTGTCTATGTCTAAACCCAACTCCTCTCGCATTAATGCAAACAGAACGGAGATACGGGTGGTCCACAAAACATCAGTTCAGCGTCACCTCTTTCAATCTGTCAGACTGTCAGACCCCGCAGCGGCGGCGACCTCTGTGACCTCTGAGCGTGAACGGGCCGGACCACACTTTGTTGTTGATGGCAGGGACGGCTCACCTGCGATCGGCCACCAGCCACGAAAACCCCCGCTTCTGCGATCCTCGGGCCGCTCTGAACACACACACATGTGCAGGAGGTGTGCTCACACTAATGACAAACAAATGTGGCTGTTCTGGAGTTTGTCAAAGTCACTCCGCAGGCCTTTCATGAGCTCAGGTGAGTGCGCTGTAAAGGCTTTTATTTCAAGCTTCAGGACAGATTTATGTAACAAGCAATTAGAAGCAAAGAAGGTCAGAAACTGCTGGGAGACCTACATGTATAAACCGCGCGAAAAGGAAAGATCTTATTGGTCAAAAGGCAAAAAGCTTAAAAAAATTCTGCAGAAAACAATATCATTAAATAAAAAAATTATTTGTTATTCTTCAAAATTGTACACTTTGATGTATTAACTAACTGAAAAACATGTAAAGTACTTAGTATAATTTTAACTGTATTTAACCGTGGTAATATCAACAATATTACATTTTAAATTAATGTTCTGAATGTAAACTTCATTGTTATAAATTACAAATACTGCATATTAAACTCTATATATTTAGCATATACAGGTGTAAGTCCTATTTAAAGGGGCAGTCCACCAAATATATATATATATATATATATATATATATATATATATATATATATATATATATATATATATATATATATATATCCACCACACACACACAGACATACATATATAACTTTATTAATTCAATTATACATATATATTTAAATAATACACTTAACTTTATGTTAGCTATTGACTTTCTTCTTTTTTCATTTTTGAGTGAACTGTCCCTTTAAGTGGGTCAAAAAGGCACTCTTAACAGAATCAGACTGAATTTAATATAAATGCAAAACATAAATCATTATATTCTTATGTTCACGTTAAGTATAATTATATGTCATTCTAATACAAAGGTAAGTATATTCTCTTCAGCTATATATTATTTCCATAAGCACCCTACTTAAAGTATGCTGAAGTCCACTTTTCACAAGCGTGAGCATAAATACGCCGAGCACATTGATTTTCCACCGTCTCCTGTACCGCTAAAATGGAAAACAGCAAGGTGCAACTTTTTAAATGAGATTTTCTAGGCAATAATAATGAATAAACGAAAGCAATCTCTGAGTCTGAAAGAGGTGATTTTTACAATAACGTCTGTATTAGGACTAATGCCTGTATTTGGCGGAAGTGGAGTATAATTAATCAGCTGGTAAATAAGAAGCGTCCACTCCAGCGAAAAAATTAAACACCAATCAAAGTCCATCTCTATCATCATAATTCCTGATCGTCAGCAACACCTTTCCGCACGTAGCATTTAGCCTGGTAACAAATCTCAGATTTTATTGACTGTCTCAATTTGTTGCCTTTCATATTTCATATTTACGGCTCGCCCCGACACAATCCTGTTTTTTAAATAGGTAACCGTGCCATTTCTGATACGTAGCATAATTTATTAGACGTGGAGGTATGAGAGTGCTGGTCTGAGACGCGGTCTAATTGATGGCAGGCGAGTCTGAGGCTGTGCGACTCCTCGCAGAAAATCATCTCCCTCCTCCTCCTCCTGTCTCACTGTATCTATCTGCATTAAAGCACACAAACCCGGGCTGCGCCGCTCCCCCTCGCATAAGGTGAACCATTAATCCAGGTTTAATTTTCTGAAACAAAAAAATCAAGGATGTAATTAGCTTCCTATAAAAGTGGCGGTCAGATTGGCTCAGTATTTTTAGAGCGGGGAGCCGCGCTATAGACATGCTTTATGTTGGCCGAGAGGGCTGTAAGTTATGGCGTGTCAGGATTCTATGCATTCTAATTGAATGGAGACTGCTTAATGGCTGTGGAAATTCAGCTGCCTGATGCTCTGCTCCCCAGAGAGCCGTTTCGCCGCTAACACTCCACGCCACCATTAAACCTCGAAATGGGCCGATTTCACAGAAAAACAATAATAAAAAACAGGATTGTGCTATTCGGGCAACAGCAAATTCGGTTAACGCCGATGGGAAAGGCCAGAGAAACGTCCGGAGAAACATAGCAGCTGTCTGGCTACGGACGGTAATGCTAGCGCTTAGCTTAGCCTAGCATGCTTAGTGACGCAGGGACACGATCAGCAGCACAATGAGGCCGGCGCCTGATTCACATGATTCTCAAAACAATGAACGTCACGAACGAAAGATGTACTTCACATAAACATAATATACCCGAAGTGTTACACTTTTTTTTAAGGTTGTTACAGTGTAAATATACATTTACGTACTGAGTAATATTAACTAACTACATGCACTTACTGTATGGTTAGGGTTACTTGCATGCAACTATGCATCATTTAATGTTTGTACAATAGTAAATACATGTAACGTGTGTAACAAAGACAGCTTAAAATAAAGCCTCACCCTGGATATTTGTTATTCTCTGAGATACCATGTAAATACCATGGTACATTAATAGTACTTTTTTGGGCCTATACATCCACATAACCATAATTTATCATGGTTTTAGCACTTGCAAGTGGAGTATGTAAAAAGACGGTGTGGGCAAGGCCTAATAAACACTTGTTCACACACTGTAAATATTGCATCACTTGACTTACCCATGCTTAAATGTAATATATGTACATATATTACATTTGCATATAGGAAATAAAAACCATTGGAAACCGCATACTGTATTCATGTTTAATATACAAATTACAGATATAGGTATATATTTTGGGGACTAAAATGAGAAATCTGAGAAAGATTTAGATTTAGTCGAATCATCAATTAAAAAACATTCAATTGAAATTGAAATTCAATGTCAAAATGTACAGATTTTTAATGAAGATGAATCTGTTTTAAATAAATTTTCTGAACGTCAATGTTTGTTCTTAAAGCATAACTTATTATTTCTATTGAGCTATGCCGTCCAGCTTCCTGATTTTGCTAGTTTATATTTGATTCTACGGTTTCTTGACTTAAACCCTTCCACTGCTTCAGTGACTCCACGCTGCTGAGATGGTTTTACCATAACCTAATTTTCAGTTTAAATGCCACGCCGGCGCCGCTGTCCTTTTAAAAGGATATACTTTTCGTCAAGCATAAATACATTCTCATTCTCAAATGGAATTTATTTCTTAAATTGCATTCACCCTTATTAAACGTGTCTGTGTATTTTTGCATGTGCACCAGAGTGAGTCAGTGTGTGTGTGTGTGTGTGTGTGTGTGAGGCACCACGCTGAGAATGAAGCAGATGGCAGCATACAGCTCTCATGTGACTACAAAACTGTTTTCCATTGATACCGCTAAGGGGGGAATCGAGGGGTTTCTTCTCTCGTTCGCTGTAAATCTCTTCCGTACAGCCAGCGGTTTCACACTGCTTGGTTTTATTTCAGACGGACAGCCGTAGTGAAAAGAGAGCATTTATGACACAGTTTTCCCCGCCATCCTCTGTCAGCGGCTGTGATGAGCAAAGCTAACATGCTCTAATTCCTGTAGATAGAATGACATTTTTTCAATTTGGACTCAGAAACCGGCTCCATGATGAACGGCTGAGCGCCTCATTTCCTTAAAGCATTTCTTCTTAACCTCTCCTGACAGTTTAGATATTGCCTACCTGGTAATTTGCTCGACAATAATTGTTCGGGAGAGATTCCCCTCTGCCTTTAACTGGCATCCTCACCTCCCTCTGTAGGTGACGAAATGCAATTACAGAAGCGAGGACCCCTTCCCCGGCATGACCGGCCAAGCAGTGGCGCCGAAGAGTCCCGCTGCCATTAATGGAAAGCCCGCATCTCGCCGACACGGTTCCCAACAAATAAAACTTTAATTAAAAGATCTGACGGCATTTTATTGATTAACGGCGATTAAAGCGTACGACTGGAGTTTTTTTCGGTAGATGGAGGTTTCGTCCCCCCTCGGATTCGCCTAATTGTCAGCGGTCTGTTTATTGATAAGACTCGTGGATGAATACAGATGCGAGCGCATGCTGATGGAGAGATCATTTTGCGCGCAGCACCGGTCTAGAGCGGGACCAGCTGTTGCCGCTCGCCCCCGCTGGGACCGCGCGTTTCACAGCCACCCCGGGCGCGCACACCGCGGCGCGCACCACGCTTAATGCGCACGCTAACATTTCCACAACCTCCCTCAACAACAGTACGAGTTTTACAACCCGTGGTGGAGCGCACGGGCTCTTAGTCTCACATTTAAAACGTTAATCATCAGTCTAATTGCCGCAACTCTACTAATTTGGGTTGTAATCCTTCAGCGATTATATGTTATGCTCAATATCAGGTTTGTTCATTAATTAACAGGATTATTAACCTTTGCGTAGTGCCCGTTTGGGATTTGGCCCTGCAATGTTGCTGCAGGAGTGCTGAAAACCCAGCGAAAATGAGAAGAAAACAAGTAATTTACTCATAATCAGTGGCGCGGCGGTGGTGAGCCGCTACATGGCCTCTCCGCAGGCTGATGATCCTGTGGAACGCTACAAATAACTGACATAGACTGGCCCGAGCTAAATTAGAATTCATAGTGGGCTGACATCTCGTTACGACGGCCTCTGCAGGCAATCGCGAGACGGGGGGGAGGGCAAAATGATGCCTGTACAAGGCTACCGAACACGAGAGAGAGGGAGAGGGAAGGAGAGAGAGGTGGTATGTCAATGACAAAGCGGTAATTAGAACACGGCCCAATCAAATCTTTAAAACGAGGACATGTGACCTCTGACCCCGGGCGGCATCGGGTCAAAGGCTGCTGAAGTAAAGGCCCGATGAGTAATCGTGCGGGATGTTTGGGAGTGTTTACGAGAGGCCGTATCGATTATGCTGCACGGTGCCGTAATATATTTAAGTTCGGAGGAGGCTTGCCTGTCCGCACTCGTCCTCTCATCTTGCTCTTATGATTTAACGCAACAGGATGCAAAAATTCTAATGATAAAGTGCTACTAGCCATATAATCGCTGCATTGCATCCGTAAGTTATTTTCCGTGAACGTGAGAGGTTTCCGATTTCTTCAGGGCTATAGGTAAGTAACTAGAAGAATAAATGGTAACACTCTTTGCACTGCAGGCTAGTGAGTTTATTATCATGACAATACATTAAAATAATATGATAAGAAATACCAGTCTGCAGTATAAAGCAGCATAACAAGCTGATTTGTAAGGCTAAACATAAGCAGCATTTAATATTGCACAAACATACGCACTACTACTAAGGTAGCTACTTTTAAAATCAAGGCAAAACAATTCCCATTAATAATGTTGTTTACATCCAATAAAAAGTATATGGTGCTTTAACACAATTTCTGTCCCTTAAGCCAAAACACACAGATGCCAACGTGGATATATTGCACAACATCCTAACATCCCAACATCCTTAAATGGCCCTATGGATGTTAAAGGTACTTTGTTAAAATCATCAATGTCAATAAAAGTAAGTGCGTAGTCTGGGGGTCCTGTTGTTGTTTTACTAATAAATCTCAGTGCTGCTTTTGACAGGGACAATCACGACATTCTCATTGATCAGGTACCAGGCTGGTTTTCCTGGTGAAGGTTCAGTCGGTTTGAGGAGCTGTTTGGCTTCTGTCGTGCTACTAGCATGTGGGGTTCCTCAGGGCTCCATTTTGGGACCTCTCCACTTATTTGCGTCTATGATTTCAGATGGTTTTAAAACATATTCATTTTCTTTATTAGTGGGTTGTAAATTGTATGTATTTGTGGTGTATTTTTGCCTTTGTGTATATGTTTACTTTTGTTACTTTCATGTACAGTTTTGAAATTGCTCTAAAAATAAAAATCTCGAATCAAACATGCCGACTTTGAAAATAGTTACAAGGAATAACTGGTCACCACAAACTAAATGTAAGAGGACGAGAGAATCATACACTACCACACTTTATAGTTATTCTGATCATAACAATATCATGCAGAAATATGCATCTTGTTGCTTGGAAACGCATGACAATAAAGTTCTATAGCCTTTGTCCATCATCTTTCTGCGATACAGCTTCCCAAAATCTGCAGAATCGATCTGACTTTTATTGACTCCTACTGTTAACTGGAGCAAAATGTGAAGTTTATTTATTATGTTTATTATAAGGCATCCGGGGTGATTGCTATTAGGTTACGAACTAGACTAGGTTTAACATGTTCATCTCCCAATCTCTGCGATATTCTGATATCTTCACTACCCACTTTCCAATCTGAAATCCCAACTTTCCAAATGTATTTATTTTACACACACAGATGGTCCAATCAGCTGTAACTTAGCAACATCAATTAATTGCGTGTGTATTGGTGGGTAGGGTGTGATGTGCTCGGGATAGATAGACAGATGTTATGATGGCGGCACTGCAGGGCTGCAGCAGTCTGTTTTCATTTCACAAAATAAAGATCCCTCAAAATCACTTTGACTCACTTCCAGCTTCAATTATAGGCTGTTAATTCCTGACCAAATGTAAAGTCGGAGCCTGGTCTCAGATGCGTGAGTCATCCTCTCAAAACCCAACATTACATTTACAAGAACTTTTTGCACTTTCCACAGTATCATACAGTCACTGTATTACAGTTTCATGTTGAATAACTTTACAGCTCCAGAGACACAAACTCCATAGTTAGTTTGAGCCCTTTTGAAAAAAAGAGGCTACACTTCACTTTTAATAAGAGTGCTGATTATAAGAATATACTTTTTGAAAATTAACTTTGCGAAAATGTTGAAAAGGGTGAACTGGATGTAATTTTTTTTAGAAACTTGTTATTTGCAATAACAAAAAATATATACATTTATATTAAGTTCAATTAGTTGAACTTAAAGAGTTTTTTGACCTACTTGAGTAACTATTATAATTATTTTGTCTATGAAATATGTTAATGCTAAACCTATTTTAGGTTTACACTGCATTTAGGCATGTCTAGAATGCCTATGAATTGGGCTCATCAAGAAAATAGAAATATTTAGTTAGACCTGAAGTTGACCTGTGATGATCTGATGATTCGTTCAATCACTTTTGAGTCGAGTTTTAGACCCAGATTTTGCGTGTGTCTTCTGTATGACACTGAGGACACCTGCTGCAATTTCACAACAGGCAAAGCATAAGACAGCAGCAAAGTGAGAAAAAAGTGAAATCAGAAAGAATTACAAAGAAAGAGAAAGGGAGAGATAAGGTTAAAAATAGTTAGCGTCTGGCACAGTATGATTGAGCTTCCAGGGCTCTGAAAATTCACTCTAATTATTCAACGGTATCCCTCTGTCATCCTGGCCTCTGCATTCCTGCTCTGGCAAATCCGAGTCACTCCCACTATTATACATAATTCGGCTGCTTAATTGGCACGGATCGAGCAGAAAGTGGGCTGTGGAAAATCCTCTGAGACTCGCAGGGCCACATCTGAGTGGCTCCATCAGCGCGCCAGTCCCTGAGGTGAGAGAAGTCAGCAAATATTTCATCTGCCGGACTATCAAAGTGCTTCACCTCTGGAGCCTGATTCACTTCTCCAGTGCGCGCAAGCGCGGATGCGGGCCTACGTGTGACAGTATTATTTATAGCCCGAGAGGGAAGATGACGGATGTTAATGCCAGTGAGATTATGCGCTTGCTGCCATAACGATATGTTGGACTTGAGCGGAGAGGTTAACTAAACTAGTCATTTAAGTTATAAGTGGGCCACTGGCATGTAGTAAAGCAGCCTTCAGCCGCTTCTCGCAAAGACGCTGCGCGACGCAGAGGCCAAAGAAACGCGAGACAAACTGTTTGTGTAACATATTAAAATAGATTCTAATGGCAGTCCCCAAAGGCGCATACGTCTTTTCTCAGATCTGGGGCTGTGAAAAGGTGCCAGGGAGCGAGTTTATTGCTAACCTTGGGCTCGTGAAGAGAGTCATTAAACAAAGGAAAAGTGTAACCTTGACCAGAGACTGAGGCTGCTATATATCTACACCACTCTTAGAAGCGCTTTACCTATGAAAAATATAAAAAAAGCAGGATAGCCTACGTTATCAACGAGACCTTTTTTTAGAGAAGACGTGTTCCCGTGCAGCTTCACGATGTCATGATTACATTGCGTTCCGTGGGAAAGGTCAGCCGGTATTACGGCAACCGCTGAAGAGGTTCGTGCCATGCCAACACAGACTGCGGTGCGATAAGAATCAATTTTTTACAGTAAACCCCTACAAAAGGGTCCCAAGATGGTAAATTTACCGCGCCGTCACGGGCCGCTGGTGGAATCTGCGTCAAATGAAACGCGGAGATTCTAATGGCACGAACGGATTTAAAGGGATAGTTCACCAAAAACTGAAAATTCTGTCAGTAGTCTAGAGGCTTATTACTCATCCTCTTGTCGTTCCAAACCCATAAGACCTTCATTTATCTTCAAAACACAAATTAAGACATTTTTGGAGCTATTTTAACAATATCCTTGCTATATGTTTCTGGGTCTGGGAACATTTCAGGTGTGTTGCTGTATATGCAGGGTCAGAGAGCCCTTGGATTTCATTAACAATATCTTAATCTGTGTTCCAAAGATGAACTAACCCATTAACTGTTAGAGGGAGAGTTTATCACATGCACACATACGAACATAAATATTGTCTGAGTAGGAACTGTGGACTAAGCAAGGCATTGTCATGTTAGTTGAAGCTGTAATTAGTGCACAGAACATCTGCCCACTAGCATAAGTGCTTTACATATTGCAGTTTTTTAGTCAGCATATGGAATTATGTGCCATACCTTTCTGTCAGATGCTGAGCGAACACCTTACATGGCCTGCTAGTAGTTAATTATTATTAATGGTTACACTTCTACTGGTTTTATTGAAAGACAGTTATATTGTGTGAAACATTGTCAATCAAACTCAAATGCTAATGAGATTCTGTAACTGTGGTGAAACAGAAATATTCAGTTAATCTAAATCTGTTTTCACACGAAGCCGTATGACTTCAGGAATATGTCAAAAAAAGTAATATGGGCTACGATTATGTTTTTGGTAATTTTTCGATAGCCCATGTCAGTGTATGTCTATTTATTTTTTGTAAAATAGTAGTGCAAATATTTGTGTTCCATGTAATACTGCATACAGGTTGAGTGAGTGGATTAAAGACATTCACACCTTTGATAACTATAACTGTAAAGCTTTAATAATCATTAGGAAAATAGTGAAGGCCACAGCACAGCTATAATAATAATGACACGGAAGAATGATAATGTTGGAATCGATTTTAAGAATTAGTTTTCTCCAGCTGATGACTATTAAAAACATTGACAGTCATAATCATAATCCATCCTACAGTACTTTAAAGATCTTGTACATTCAAGGCCCCAAAATGAAGTGTTTACTCACCCTCAAGTTGTTCCAAACCTGTAGGAGTTTCTTTCTTCTGTGGAATCTAAAAGAAGATGGTTTGAAGACTAATGGTTATCAAACAGATAATATATTTTTGAAAGTAATATATTATTGAAATAAATATTGAAAGTCAGTGGAGACCAGTAACAGCCACAGGTTTTAGTTTTTATTTGGCATTCTATTTATAGGCATTTTCATGAGACTGGGCTGGGATGCTATATAGATAGTTCTTGGTGTGAACAGGCCTTAAGAGTGATGAGCAGGAAGACAATGATGAAAGCAGTGGGCTTTAATGGCTATAACAGCAGGTCTTTTCTTAAAAGTCTAAAGACTGCCGTATGAGCAGTTTTCCTCTGTTTAGATCTTTCCCGAAGCCTGAGAGTGCCAGACAATAAGCCAGAGGAACACTTGTAAGCAGTCTTCAGCTGTGACACATACAGCAGTGATATCTACTAAACGCTGGGCTGCTGCTGATCATGTGGCCACAGGTACACTAAACCCATCAAATCACCAGATCAAAGAAGGATTATGGGTAAACCACAGACACAAGAGGAGGCTGCTTCTAGACAACACATTATTGAAAGCACACACAAATCCTGCACACACACACACTAATGTCTGAAACCCTAAAAGTTTGGAGTCGGTAAGATGAAAATTAAATATTATATATATATATATATATATATATATATATATATATATATATATATATATATATATACATATACAGGTGTTGGACAATGAAGCTGAAACGCCTGGTTTTAGACCACAATAATTCATTAGTATGGTGTAGGGCCTCCTTTTGTGGCCAATACAGCATCAATTTATCTTAGGAACGACAGACACAAGTCCTGCACAGTGACCAGAGGGATTTCGAGCCATTCTTCTTGCAGAATAGTGGCCATTGGTGCATTATCATCCTGATACATGGCACCACCTTCAGAATACATTGTTTGAACCATTGTGTGCACATGGTCCTCCAGAATGGTTTGGTAGTCCTTGGCAGTGACTAGTACCCATCTAGTGGCCCATCTAGCACAAGTACTGGGTTTAGGGATTGCCATGATATTGCAGTCCAAACCGCCAATGATTCACCCCCATGCTTCACTCTGGGCATGCAACAGTCTGGGTGGTACACTTCTTTGGGGCTTCTCCACACCGTAACTCTACTGGATGTGGAAGAAAGATTTTGCTGGCACCAATTGAAACCAATGTTTGACATTGGCACGAGTGACCAGAGGTTGGGCTATAGCAGCCCGGCCATCTATATTGACCCTGTGGACCCCCTGACAGACAGTTTTTGTGGAAACAGGAGAGCTGAGGTGCACATTTAATTCTGCAGTGAGTTGGGCAGCTGTGGTTTTATGTTTTTTTGATACAATCCGGTTTATCACCTAGACATCCCTTTCAGAGAGCTTCCTCTTGCCTCCACAGTTACTCCTGTCGGATGTGGTTCATCCTTCTTGGTGGTATGCTGACATTACCCTGGATACCGTGGCTTTTGAAACATTACAAAGACTTGCTGTCTGGGTTACAGATGAGCCTGCAAGATGTACATCAACAATCTTGTCCTCTTTCGAACTGATATGCCACCCATAATGTAGTGTGCATTGCAATAAACTCTGCTAATTAAACCTTCACACTCTGCTCTTAGTGGTGGAATGTGCAATCAATGAAGATTGGCTACCATGCTGGACAAATTTAGCCATGAAACCTCCAACACTAAATTGGCCAGTGTTAGAGTTTCATTTATATATATTTGTTGGTACAGGGGCAACAAAAGGCTAAAAAAGCGTGATTCAGTCATTGACTGAATGGGCCTATGAATACTTTCAGAAACCACTGTCGCGAAACACAATCCACCGTGACATCTGAAGATGACAACTAAACCTCTATCATGCTAAAAGGAAGCCAATATGTGGGTCAAGAGCCATTTAAAATTAACTGTTTCACAGTTTAAAAGTGTTCTATGGTCAAACAAGACCAAATTTGACCTTTTGGTTGGAAATCACGGACACCATGTCCTAAAGAGGAGGAGACCTTCCAGTATGTTATCAGCATTCAGTTCAAAAGCCACAATATTTGATGGTATGGGTGGTGCATAAATGCATACGGTATGGGCAGCTTGCATGTTCTATAAGGAACTATGATTGCTAAAAGGTATTTAAAGGTTTTAGAGCAACATATGCTGCCCTCCAGACAATGTATATTGCATAGAAAGGCTTGTGTATTTTAGCAGGACAATGCAAAACCACATACTGCAGCTATTACAACAGCATGGCTTCGTAGTAGGAGAGTCCAGTACTGAACTGACCTACCAGCAGTCCAGATCTTTCCCCTACAGAGAACATTTGGTACATCATTAAACAGAAACTTCTCTTCAGCAGCTGGAAACCTATATCAAACTGTTTTGAAAAGAAGGGAAGATGCTACACCTTCGTAAACATGCCCCGTCACAACTATTTTGAGACCTGTAGCAGGCATCAAATTTGAAATAAGCTCATTTTGTGAATAAAATAGTCAAATCTCTCAGTTTAAACATTTTTAATGTTATCTATGTTCTATTGTGAATTGGCTCATGCGATTTCCTGTAATCCTTTTAGTTTTCATTATATTCAAAATAATAACCGTCCCAACATTTCTGGAAGGATGTGTTACATTTTTACAATTGTTTTATGCTTTCAGTATGCATTAAGAAATACAATTATTTATCCGTTTTAAATATTTTTTCATTGTACACACACACATAACACTTCAAATACCCATCCACAGAAACCCAGTACACTGGATTCACAACAAACCAAATCCCACAGACAGACAAACAAATACGAAAGTGGAAAAGAAAAGAGAAAAGATACAATCAAATAAAGACCGTTTTAAAGCTCACAAGAGGATGTGGATGAGAACACGAGGAAAGAGACCAATAAATGTGAATCAATAGGACAGTAGAGATCACGGGGTCTTCATGAATGGGAGCATTTGTTTCCTTCCGGCATGATTCAAATCTGTAAAAATACAAAAATCTGTCCGTTTCCGTCCCGTGTCTAGGCTAATTCACGCCAAAGCAGGAAATGCCACTACGAGACAATATGCCAAATTACTGCGTTTATACCCCTTTTCCTGCTGTTAAACACAACTTCTGTGTGTGGATTTTCACACTGTTTATAGGAGAAACAGGATCTAGCATTAGTAACGCTGGACAAAACCTTTTTCTGTTTCCTGTGTTGCTGCCTCTGTCTTAAAGACCTCAACTTAGACAAAAACTTTCTCACACACACACACACACACACACACACACACACACACACACACACACACACACACACACACACGCCCAGACAAGAACATCCCAGGCATTACTGCATGACTGCACAGGACATTATGTGTGGACTACACTTGATTATTACTTTGGTGCACAGGCTTCTCACCAAAGTAATAATTCTAAACACATCTTTCTAAAAATTATATATATATATGTATAATGTATAACTTTAAATCAAGAATTTCACCGTGTTATGTGTAGTTTATAAACGTTCCTCTTTTGTGTCATGCTTATAAACTACAAAATACCTTCATACGAAGCTGATCAGTCGAAGAAGGAGACATTCTTCGTAAACATTGGTTTACAAACAAACACAGTAATCACCTGATCATATTTAATCTAATCACCATTATTTGAGAAAACCGCTGTTTAAATTTTTATAATATTTCACTATCTGAATATGGGTAATGCCATTAAAATATGTATGTTTTTCTGGTATATGGAGAAGCAGGGGAGTCCGAATAACATGGAGCTGGAAAAAACACACGAAATAGTCAGAAGTCATTACAAAATGAAGCTTTGTGAGTTTAATCAGACTTCTATTCTATTCTATTCTATTATTATAGTATATTCTGTTCTGTTCTTAACTGAATTAATTGTACAGATATATTATTTATATTAATAAAGTAAATCATATTGGCCTGTTTTATTATCATTTTTATTCATATATTATGTTATATACGAAGTAAAAGGAAATTTGTATTACACTTACAGTCTAAGCGTCAAAAACAAAATATTTGTTCAACACAGTTAAATTATTTGATTATTTGAAGGACCATGACGAGTGTACTGAAAGGCCTTTCTTGGCCGTACTCTGTCCTGGCCTTGTTTAGCCTGTACCTCTGCATCTGTTTTCCTGAACAGAACTCTCATCTCATTTCCTCCCCTCTTTCACGAGCTCTCTTTCTCCTACCTTTCAGCATTCAGAAATAATTGCATAGTTATCCTCAAATTAATGCCTAACTGTTTTACAACACACTGAGAGAAAAGGCCAAGCCAATTACTATTCTGCGTTCACCTTACAGAAGAGGATATTATGCTAATGACCCTCCCTACATGAACATAAAAAAGCTTTTATTTCCTCCGACAGACTCTCTCTCTCTCTCTCTCTCTCTCTCTCTCTCTCTCTTTGAGTTAAATGCATTAAATCAATGAATCATTTTTTTTTCTCTGATCAGGGAAGGCATAGATGTTCCACACATTATCTGCGGCGGTGACAGTATCCCAGAGAATAAGGGTCAAGTGTGAACTTTAACTCAAACAGTGGTTGTATGTGTGTGTTATACACATGTTCACTTTTGTAAGCATGTGCGTGTGTGTGAGTGTGTGTGTTAAGATCCCACAGGGCCGCGTTTGACACAAGGCTGCCACACTTTCACACTTTTATGTCCCACTGCAAGCACAAAGTGTTTATTAAACCGAGACCGGATGAACCATAAGAGCTTTCAGCCTTCTAAGAAATATCTTTTTGGCATTTAACCATTGCTTTTGAATGAAGTACGAGCCAGTCTGTTATCCTCCAGTGATGAAGCCTATCTCCTGTTGTCGTCTCACGTCAAAAAACCACCCACATATTTGTTCAGAGCTGTTTTGCATGCGTATTTCTCTCCTGATTCAGAAAAGCTGACGTTTTTTTACATTGCGGTAAATGTCACGCATGTTGTTCTGCGTGCCGAAACACACAATAGAGGTATGCGCGTGATGCATTTGTGCAGGACAGGTGTAATTACAATATAACCCTCTTATAAGTTTCGTGAGACGTGCTTTATAACCGAGGCTCGTGCTTATCAATCCAGACGCATTGCTTCCTCGGATATTTAACGCGGCTTCTGACGCACCTCAGCCTGACATTACTAGCACCGAGGCTTGCATGTTAAGTCCGGCACGAGGCAGATTCATTTATCAGAGCGCAGAGCGGCTGTCAGCGCGCTGTAATGAAGTCCGGCCGCTGATGAACCCGGATATCACTCCAAACAACGGAGAACGCAGGAGCATCATACATCCCATGTCATATCCCAACCGTTCACCCGCCGTTAAGTCAGAGCCGATGACCCGAAGACGGATGCAAACCGACAGCCATCACAAACATATCACCGGAGGTCCAGCTCGCAGGCATTCACTCCCGGACGCGAAGAGCGTCCGATAAAACAGCGTCAGCCTCTTTCCTCGCTCTTACGAACTTTTCTTGTTTTCGAGAAGAAAAAAAAAATGCTAATGAAACATACAAACAATGAATAATTCATGCGAGTAAACATTTTCCTCTATCCGAGGAGCTTATGCATAATTTATATGATAATTTCACTATATTTCAGTATTTTAGAGCTTTTCCTCACTCGCACTGACCTATTTTATTCGCGCTTCTCTGTTCATGATTCATGCCGCGTCCAGAGACGTTTACTGTTGTCTCACTGTATCCTCTCTATATCCGGTGGCTTCTAGAGTCCTGGAGTACTAGGGTGCTGCAGACTAATCGCACCCGTGTTCGCCATAACCGCTCTCAAACATACATATAAATTTAGAGTCGGCCAATCACACAGAGCGCAGCAGACCCAGAGTTTAGGGTGCATTATGCATCGTTATGAGCTAACATGGGAGGGTGGAGGGCTTTAGTTTACTGCACAAATAGATTTATGTGCAATGAGGTATTTGCGCATTAGTGCACGCACGTGTTAGCGTTTCACCGCGTGGGTTTAAGGCTAAATAATTACAGATGGTTTTAGCGATCTACTTTTTTTTTTTAATCCCGAGACTCTCTCTCTCTCTCTTTCGCTGTCTGAGAGTTTGCATTCGTTCGTTGCTCCAGGCAAAAAGAGAGGAAGAGCTGGAAACCTGCTCTGTCATTGAAAAGTTGTCTGGATTATGGATTTATGGCATACTCATTAAAGAAAGAAAAAACATTCAAGTTAGGGGTTCTTTGAGGGAATTCGGCCCTTTGTAATGATTTGAGAAGAATCCATAAATACAATAAATCCGTCAGTTTAAATTGTGGCCAGAAAGCAGTGATTTTTTTTTTTTTTATCATTGTTTTATAAACAGTGAGTGACTCAAATCTTTTAAAAACTTGATTTTGATTGTCTTATTTTATAAAGAATATTTAGGCCTATAGAAATTTCAATAGATGTTTTATATTGCTAGCAAAATTGCTATGTATTTGACAATGGCTGCATTTATTTGATCAAAACGCAGCAAACGTTTCATTTAAATATATTTTAAAAATGTCATTTATTCCTTGCGATCAAAGCTCATTTTTCAACTCCGGTCTTCAGCGGTATTTCATCAATATGCTCATTTGAACCATTTCTGATTGTTATCGGTGTTGTTATCATGTGATGTTATAAGGCCTCTTTTTTGATAACTTTTTAAATGACTTTACCGATCAATTTAATAAAAGCATTCATTCCTTTAGAAAAAAATAAACATGAAAATACCACCCTGAATTTTTGAGCTGTAGTGCTCGTAAACTGGGTCAATAACGTTTAAACAAAGTAATGTTGAAACTTGCTAAATTCCCTCTCTGTCAGAGTTTGGCAGGTTGTTCTCTCCCACAGTCTCCAGCTGTCCAGTGGGGTGCGCCAAGTCACAGTCGGAGCGCTGCTTACCGTCTAACCCTACTCCTTCTCTCTCCCTCACCCTCTCCTCTTTTCTGGTTCGGATGCAGAGCCGAGCAGACCTCAGCGTGCGGCCGCTGCCCTCTGCCCTGCTGCCCAGACCTCTCCTGCTGACCCGATGATGATGAGAATGTGGGATCCAGAAGACTCCGGCGGACGCCGAGCGCGCCGCGTTTAGACAGCTTTGCCCATTAAAACCAAATCGTTTCAGTTTTGCCACGTCGTAAAGCGGACGGGGTGAGATACGGAGCAAGACAGAAGACATAAAAGAGTCAATAAGTTGTATTTACATTTTTTTTCATAGTAGTTAAAAGAAGGCGCTGCTGTGGACGCCAAAGGTCAAGGGTTAGATTTCAATTTTAGCTTAAAGAGCTGTCCACTGACGCGCTTTATGAAAGTGATCGATTCATGAACGTTTACAATGAGGAGCCTACCTGGAGGATTTTTTGGACCAGTCGCCTGAGCAGTGAACGCCACGTGACTAAGGCAGAAAGGAGCCCGAGGAAAATGGCTTCTCAAACGCGATGTTGTTTGACTTTCTGACGGCGCGCGCGAGGAGAACGCGCGCAGTCCCAAGCCCTTCGCTGGCCATATAAGGAGCTCGAGAAACGGTTTCTAAAGGCTAATACAAAATATGACTTTCGCACACGTGTACATATCGCTGTGTAGTTACGGCATCTACCGGAAGGGGCTGACTGGACCACAAAAAATGTAGCTTCTGAGAGACGCACGAATTCGAGCTCGCACAGAAGCGTTCGCGTTCACGTCTTTGCACAGAACACGTGTAGGGCCTTTGGATAAAAAGTGCTAAAAGCATGCATTTAAAAAAAAAATAATAATAATAATAAAAACATTGGCTTAAAAACAACATTACATCTGTAATTCCAAAAATAAAAAAATGATATTGTGCTCTTTCTTACTATTTTCGAGTTCAGTGAAGCTTTTAATATAGTGTTGAAATAAATATAATTTAAAAATAAGCATGCAAATATTTTAATTGTAAGCGTTTTATGGCACCGTGCTCTGTGCTTTGCCACATTCCCTAGTGACAGAACTGTGTTCTGCCTGATTTTCCCCTCTGAAGAAGACTGTGGGCGCACTAATGTGATTAATAATGATGGTACAAGAGTGAAATTAATAGCTACTTAAGTAATTAGGCTGAGGAGAGTGCTCATCATATTATTCATCTGCATGTTAACGCCTCTCATTACACACACCTGAATGTCAATATTTCAGCTGTGCTTAGAAATATGCGAACATTTGATGTGTACTCAAATAAATACTTACATTTCTAGGCTATGCATGTAAGCTGTTTACCTGGGATCCTCGTGCCAGTTTTGTAGGCATTCGTTTCTTTTTACTTTTGTCCCGTTTTATGCATTAGCCGTTTGAAAGATGTTATATAAATTACTACGGTTATTATTGCGTGACACGAACGCTTGCAAAGCGATATTTCTGAGTACAAGAACAACTTTCCTAAACGCGCAATATGTACAATGGGAAAAGATTGCTTTTTTCATTCCCAAGGTATCAGAAGAGTATCTTCACAAATGTATGCATTTTCCTTTATTTCGGCTACAGCAGGCTATTGAATTATACACCTATTTATAATTGTAGTATTCGCTTTACGGATGTCGTGTTCTGTAATGAAATACCACAGCAATCCGTGCGTATATGCATAACCTATAAAGCAGGTTAGAAATAATTCTATAATGTTGCCGCTTAATCTAGACGTTTGGCGTGGTCTAAATCATCACAGCCAATCTGCAGCATTCCTGATATTCTGTATTTTCGTGAAAGAAACGCACAGCTCAAGGTGTGTTTTACAGCCTGCAGCGCCTCTCTCGGCCTACAGGGGGCTCTAGTGCACCGCAGAACCCGGCTCACGACGGCCCCCTGAAACACTCTCGCCGCCTCCGTCAATGGCGGCTTTAAGACGCACGAAAACAACCCAGCTGAACTAACACAGCACACGGCGGCCGAGGGATGAGCGCGCGTTTAAAATCACCTGTAAATAAGATCCGCGAGTAGCCTTCGTGCGCGTGCGTTTAGCCGTCAGACGGTTCACGCGCGCTTGCGTTTATTCGTGCGCGCGCGCGCGCGGCTGCCGGTGCGAGCGTCTGATGAGTAGGCCGGAGAAGCATCTGAATTTTAATGATGCTGAAGATGATATTGTGTGTCCTTCAGCCTGTTATACTGACACAAGCTCTCCATAAATCATCATATAAGCCCATCGTAAAATCAATAGCGAACTGCAACCTCAGCGCCGACGCGCCCCACGCCTCTCACACACCTAAACTTTCTCCGCGACGCCGCTCGACCCGCGGGTTAAGATCACAGCGTCTTTAATTTGTATTGTAATAGAGACTTTCTAATCCGTAATGAAATGTCTATTAGCCGGGCTCGTCGGCGATCAGCTCGCGAAGCAGCCACGGCAATTACGTCCGCGTCTTTGTCCTGCACTGAGCGGAGCCAGTTTAGCCGCTCGATAAATGTTAATCCAGTGAGGAGAGATCCAGGACTCACGCCGGATTCCCTCCCCCGGACTCGGCTTTGATCTCCCCGCCCCGCGCGGCTCTTTCCAGCGGAGCGCAGGCACCAAAAACACGGGCCCTCCGTAACACAGGCCGTCTGGAGCAAACGCCGCGAACGCGACCTGTTGCTAATTAGTTTCCCCTCGAGTGTTTGCTAGCTAAAGCATCATGGGGAGTCACTAGTTACATGCTTACGGTTGAATTACGATGGGTTGTAGCTGCTAAAGGGGGGACGGTGTGTGCCACTGATGGAAATGTTTGGCCGGGGGTTAGCTCCAACCATATTTCAGCGCACTTGTATAAACACGGCTTGGAAAGAAAGCAATAGGGGTGCGCATCTTTTAAGATCATTCAGCGCAAGTTAAGCACTTAATGATTTTTTGTACATACAGACTTCTTTCAAGAAGACCCCCCCCCATTGTTAGATGCAAGTGTTTGATTTCATAAACAGTAAACTATTGCTTCTTATGATTTTAAATCTGTATTGAACCTCGGATGGGTCTCGAAACAACTCGGTGTCGAGTAGCATTATCGATTGCATAACTGTTGAAAATATGATTAATTTTGATAAGCAATCAGCGGCGTTACTTCAATAAAGTGCTGGGAACAGTTACACTGCGTATTGCATTTGAAGCAATCCATAACCTAACACATTTCCACTAGTAATTATCCTCCGAAAATGACAGAAAACTATAAATCTGTGGAAGAGAACACTTCCTTTCGCTGCACGTGCAAAGCGGACGGATTTATGAGTCGGCATCACTTCATCCTTTCTTACCTCAGGACCGAAACAACAACCGGAAACAAACAAAAATGTTAGGGAAGGAAACAGCGGGACTGTTTTTACGGTGATCCCTCCAACCAGCAATTCTGACATACAAAATACAGCATGTAAAAGACCCCGGCGGCATCCAAACCGCGTGCACACACACACACACACACACACACACACTTCCAGGAGCCCATTTCTTTGCACAGCCTGTGAGCCGTAAACAGCTTATGAAAGTCAAATGGAAATGTGGCATAATCTGACAAGTGGAGTCTGTGCTTCAAAAACAGCTCTAACAATCGACACACACACACACACACACACACACACACACACAGGTACAAACACACTCGCACACGCGCGGATCACAACCGGGCCGTGTGCGTAATCTGCCTCTCCAGGAAACTACAGGTGCTTCTGTCTTAGGAACTGTAATGAAATAAAGTGCAGTCAGAAGTGCATTCAGACGCAGGGCAGGTTCAGTAGATCTCGTGTAGGAGACGAGGGAAGAGATGAAAGGAGATGCTAGCGTTTTGCTGCATCATACGAGTGCTGTTGTATCATAAACACAGTTTAGCACCCCGCTGAGATACTTAAGACCCAACAGTCTTAGCATACTCTCACTAATTACAGGACAGAACCTGTTCTCAGCGCCCACCAGGACACCACTTCTTACTCGGAGCTCATTGATCTGTTCATCTAACATCTATGAAGAAAATATCAAACATACAGGCACGATTGCATTGTTTTTTAAAGATTACATTTTTTTTATGGAATAAAATGTAAAATCATTTTGTATACAATTTGTTACAAAATTTTTAAAAAAGCGTCCTTTATTCATTGCCTGTGGGATTGTAATATTTTTCACTTAAATTATTATTTTGGATTCAGATTTAGATTTTTATCCCAGATTTTATTTCATATAAATGATTTTGTTATATTTACATTTATTATTATAAATAAATTATCGTATGAACAGCATTTATTTCAGTAGTGCATTTTATTTCAGTGTCTTCAAATCGTCACCTCATTGTCTGTATGAATGTTATGAAAAATAAATTTATTATTTTATGATTTTTTTTTTAAAATTTGTATAAAATCCAAATCTCAAAATTAAAATCAGTAAATATAATTGAACTTTTTCATTATATGTCAAGATTAATTCAGGCAAATTACTAATATCCAAACATCTAGTACTCTATATGAATATTAAAAAAATATGTTTGAAAATTAAGATTATGTAA
>NC_056707.1:4258076-4273076 GCF_018831695.1 Puntigrus tetrazona
CTTAGTTGCGTTTACCTAAAAAATGTTCAAACCTGGAAACCGATGGAAAAACCTGTTGAATGTCAAGCAGGCGTCGAGGACAAAGGCTCTTCACAGCAATGCCACGGAAAAAAAACGTTTCTGGTTCCACAAAGAACCACGCCGTCAATGAGTCTATCTGAAGAATGTGAAAAACAGGTTACTTATTGAACCAAGTTTCGTGAAGCACCTTTATTTTTGCTTGAAAACTAAACGCTGGCTGATGCTAACTGCGCCTGTTAGCTTAAATGCTCTGTTTTCGCACTAGAGATGAAGCTCTGAGTTCTCGGTAGTGCAGTGAACTCTCAAGCACCTGAAGAAAACTTCCTTCCCGCTCACTCCGGCCGCGCGAACGCAGCAACACACACCGCTGGCGGCGCCTCCTCCTCCCCCCGCGAACGCTTTCCGTAACGCGGCGCTGTTAATTATCCTCGTTAGCGTCTGAGTCAGCAGCGCTAGGCTAACGAGCGTTGGCTCTCATGATCTGTGCGTTTGAAAGCGATCTTCAGCAATAAAAACATGTCAGCCAACCCCGCACTGGAAAATTGCAAATTGGTGAATGTGCTGAGTGAGCGCGAATGTGTTTTTTTTTGTGCTGACTGTGTGCAGGCCCGTGGTGATGGATGCTGGCTTGACACAGCCTCAGTGTTTGGGCTGTGCTGGGAATAATGAGTTTCAGTGTCCCCTACGCCCAATATGCACAGACACCGTGGGCAGAAAGAGAACGCTGTGGCTTTAATTAAGCGAGAGCTACACACACACACACACACTGACCCAACATGATGGTGCTTCTTATTTCTGTCAGCGGTGAGTGGAGCTGTAGTCAGGTAGGGGCCCGTCCTGCAGGACTCTAATAAGGTGCTGTAATGTCAGGCTGGGTTGGCTGTTGCTGGATTTTTCTCGGGGAAGACAGGAAGGTTCTTATTCACACACACACCATGCTAATTCGTCAGAAGAACACGGCTCTTGCTGCCATTTGAAACGTGTGTTACTCGGTTGCATGCAGAATATCTTTATCTATTGTATGTCTGCACCACCAGTTGTTTTATATCGTATTAGAATATTTGATGCATGCAACTACCATGTTTGCGTTTGCTGTACTGCTACATTTTGCTCAATTCTGAAAAGCATCGGAAAGAACATCGGAAAAAAAAAAACATTGGCCTAGTGTTATCACATGGTGCAACTCTTTTAGAAAGAGTATTTATTACATGAATAATATTCTTTAAAATAATAATTTTTGCAGTTATGGTAAAAATTACACGTTACATGTGCTTGCTATTATAATTATGCATAATTAAACACAAGCACACACACTCATTTTAATCCTAACTATAAAGTAAGTACATGTAGTTTATAAATAACTACTGTGTAACCAGGACACATTTAAATAAAGTGTAACCAGATATTTATTATAATTTATATTTATGTTAAATACAGTGAGCGCAGTTTTAATTAGGACTTTAAAATGTCCTTTTTTTGGAATTGAGAACTAAATTAAAGTACTACTGAATGTTCTGACAAGCATTTATGCTAAACTAAATGTCTTTTCTATCAAAACCTGTATGCAATTTATTTAATATACTTGTAATTGCACATTTGTGGTGATGAAGTTGCAATTTATTTAAAAAATACATGTTTTTAGTTTTAATATATTTATAATATTATTTATAGCATAATTATGTTTTGAAAAAGAAAAAATATATATATACCGTATATATATTTTATTTCATTTTATGCATAATAAGCACAGTCTTTCTAAAATGTGTACAGTTATTTTTTTCACAATTTTCACAATTATTAGTTAGTTCTTATTGGGAGATTTTCATAAATATCGGATGTGTCATCTCGTCTTTTTTAGGTGATAGCAGAGACAAATAGTCGATGTGATGAACAGATCCTTCAGGGCTGAAAACCTTTTCCCTGTGTCATTAGCCTCTGTTCCATGAACTACTTTCTTCATTCATCTCTCTTCCTCACCTCTCCTCCTCTTTTTGTCCGTTACTCTGTCCCTCACTTTGTTCTCCTCTTGTTTCATCCCCTTTCTCTATGTCTACAGAGTTAAGTGCATATCAGACCGCTGTGCTAATGTAGAAATGGAAGAAGAGAGACTATAATGAGAGCGAGAGAGAGAGAGAGAGAGAGACAGGGACACAGAGAGACACTGACTGGCAGAAATGGATAATTAGGACAGAAAGTTTCACTGCAGTTAGCGACACAGATCAAAGGAACAAGGACATTAAGTTCCATTGTAAAGTTTTTTTCCCCTAATTGCTCTTGGTCTTTTTAAACAGTGCTTACATTTAAGCTCTTGACACTTTGCTTTAACTGCACATGAAACTCTGGCCTTCCAGCGCTGCGTAAATGTCACAATGAGTCAGAATAAACCCCCGTATACAATGCTATGTTGTATTCTAATATGGAGCATTATTTAAATTAGTTATCATTATGAGTGTGTCCTTTTCTCAGGGCACTTTAAAAAACAGTATTATTCCAACACGTGAAAGGTCAGTGGAACTAATTCATAACGGCAGTCCTGAAATATAAAAATATAAAAATTAGTGTTCGTTTAACAGACACTCGTAACCGATGCACTTATGAACCAATTTTTTCGCTTTTTTATTTGTTTGGTTGAAAAAAAAAAAAAAAAAAAAAATATATATATATATATATATATATATATATATATATATATATATATATATATATATATATATATATATATATATATATATTTATTTATTTATTTTTTATTTATTTATTTTTTTTTATACTTTTTCAGAACAAAACGTATTTTCTGTAGACCAATCTTTTTTAAAACACGTGTTCGAGTACGAGTTCATCCAAGAAGTGAGAAGTGGTTCACTGATTACAAGGACACTATTATTTCATTAAATACCATCAAGACCATCATCCGGCATCCAGAGTTATTCCGGTCATTTAAATCAGTGTCCTGTTGCCTAATATGGCTTTAAGACTCTGAATCGTTACATTGTTTCTGCTAATACCCGATATTGAACCAACAATCATTTTGCCGAGGTCAAACTCAAAATCTATCCCTGTTTATCTGTTTGCAAATGACAGGCTCTCTGCTGCCAGCTCTGACTTGAACCAATTTAATTATGGCTCGTTAAGGTGCTGAGCGGTTAGCACAAGCCTATCGACAAGCGGGAAGGACACGCTAATTAAAGGCCATTTAAATGTTTATCCCAGAGCAGTAATGGAGAGACACTTATCATTTAAATGCTGTTTGGAGCAGATCGCTCTCCCTCGGCGGGGAATGAATCCCGGTGGATTTCTTAATGCAGTGGGAGGACATGCTTGTCAGGTTCACCGCTAACAACACCTAAATATTACGGAGTTCACGATGTTAGGGGCATCGAAAGGAGGAAATGGGAAACAATCGGCGCGTTACGCTTCTTGCTGGATTATTACTTGGTGGCGACAGAGAAAACACTGTCCTACATTTCTTTCTGGCTCATAAACAGGTTTATGGTGCTGTGGGCTCAGTGGGAATGATAATGAACTAATGAATCAGTAGGTCACGTGATACACATGCGATTATACACCGGATATTCTAACCATTTATTGATTTTTACCCCCTAGATTTTGGTTGCATTAACATGCCTTGGTAAGAATGCGCATTACAATGTAATTACAGTATTATTACTTCCGTCGGAGAAATGCTGAGCGTAACCTAAAACAAATAATTACTCGCTTGATATAATGTAAAATATGGACTAGGGAAGATCTAAAATCTATTTGCATTGCATAATTTGCAACAGAATCCCAGTAAAGAGATTCACCCAAAACGTAAATTTAGTGTTGCATGAAGTAAATACTACATATTTAATACTTACATTTTTACTTTTTTTTAAGATGTCATAACGCTAACAGTATGAATATGAAAGGAATGAATTAGCCTGTGGGTTTCAACGAATAGCATAAACATCTGTAATCATCATTTAATTTTTTAATAATAACAACCTTGCTTTCGAATTTTACATTTAAAAACGATAGCACCGCTGAAAATATACCACTCAGGTCCTTCAGCTACTTATATACTCATATAATGTAATATAATGTCATAATATTTTCTAGAAATGCAAAATTAGATCAGTTGTTATTATAACTGTTTCAACTGATGAAATCTTATAAATAATGATATTTGCAAGAAATTAGAAATTTGAGAAAAGCATGGCCATTCATTAAATGTGTTATATTATTTAATTCTGTCTAAAAGTTTCTGTTTACATAATATATATATATACATACACGTAACATTTTCCTTAAATATATGCATGTGTATTTATAATAAATAAATATACACAGAACACACACATATATTATGTGAACAAAAAACTTTTATTTTGGACGCGATTCATAGTTTGTCGGCACTACTTTATATTAAATCATACTCATTGATGCAAATTCGTATAACATAATAAACTAGTCCAACCTAAAAGCCGATATCCACCAAGAAAAAATCTTCAAGCACAAGGTGTTTGTCACTGATGTCAGGACAGTAAAATAACCTTTGCTTACCCGACACCTTCTTTCCAAGCGCACAAACACAATAAACGAGCTCCGACATCTCTATTTCATATTAGCCAAACTGAAATCAATGTGGCACATTTGTCTTTATTACTGAAATAAATAGCTTTTTCATTATGCTGTGATCTCTCCCTCTCTCGCTCTCCCTGCTTCTGTTGCCATTACTTAAGGGCTCTCCTTGGGCCTGAGAGGCCTCTATCCCAATGTCATTCATTTGCCACCGGCAGTAACAAGCCTCTAACCGCTCAGAGACAGAGCGTAAGCAGCCATTTCCGTCCGTGAAGGGAGGAGAGATTGGGGAGGAGGAAGGGAGATGATCGAGAAGCTGAAATGAGCGGAGGCACAAAAGAAAGCTGAGGATGTGGATTTGCATTTTCTGTGGCCGGGCCAGTGTGTGTGTGTGTGTGTGTGTGTGTGTGTGTGTGTGTGTGATTCATGGGCCTGACAGATGCCGGGTGCAGCTGGCTCTGTCCTTGATCGGCCCTGTAGCCCGGACAGCGCTGTCATTCACCATTGCCCAAATTATCTCTGTATTGACTGCACAACCCTCTGTGACAGCGACGTAATGGCTAATTACCCAGGATGCTTTGGGTACTTTCAAAGCCCAGGCTCTGCGACCGAAACAGAGCGAGAGAGAGAGAGAGAGAGAGAGAGAGAGAGTTTGTTTCTCAGAATGAATCTTAGAGAGACGACGGGAAAGCAAAAAGGGAAACTGCGATATGTGCGCTCCTCAGCGACCGACTGTTTGGTGAAAATCACAAGGTGTCGTCTGATTGGTTGGCGATGGCTGCTAGGAGTCACGGGCTTCGGGAAAAGTCACATTTAAAGTGATCGTTCACCCAAAAGTGACATTTCTGCCATTATTTACTCCGTGTTACTCCAGTCCCGTACGAGTTTTGTACTCTTTACTTTGTACTTTGTGTGCTTTGATGCAACCTGTGTTGTTAAAAGCGCTATATAAATAAAAATGATTGATTGATTGATACCTGATGCAAAGGAAGATATTTTTAATATTTATAATCAGAACCTATTGGTTTCCATAGACTTTTTTTCCATACAATAGTCAAAGGGAACCAAAATTGGTTACCAATACTCTTCTTTTATGTTCAACGCAAGCATTTCTTTTACTAGGCGTAGGGCAAATAATGGGAAAAAATATATATTTTGGGGGTAAAATGAAGGTACTAGGCATTCGCACATTAGAGGAATAACAAACCATTGATTTTCACCGAGGTTCACAAGGTTTGTGGCATTAAATCTTTGAAAAATATTCAAGGGCTCGAGGCACTTAGGCTCTGTCCCAAATGATGGACTTGACATTCATTTGCAGGCTTTGTAGTCACCTTATGCTGTTTTGCTCAGCCTGCACTGATGTGGACTTTACAGATGACTATACCTGACAGTCTCTGTGACATACAGTGATACAGCGGAGGACGCTGAGGACCGGGGCTGACATTTCAGACCTAGTAATAAGGCGATGAGATATCCTCGCTCCCTACCATGCATATTCATCTTTGTATGCTCGGATCGTTTTAGTGCTGCATTTCAAAATATACAGTTTTAAAGCAGCTTTGTTTAAAATACATTAATGAAAATAATCTACATTAAGAGTATTTACTCTCAACAAAATAATAGGTTTATTTTCAAAAAAAAAAAAAAAGTTTTTAACAATTGTATTTAACAATATGTTTTATTGGTTAGTATATATTTATAAAAATATATAGAAATATTTACTTTGTGGGTCAGCTACATGATGCTTATTGTTATTATGAAACAATAGGTTAAAATGGTAAATTAATAATATATATTTTTATGTAACATATTAAATATGTTACTAGTGTACCTTTTGCTTGACACATGTGTTCAACAATAGATTTTTTTAACATTGTAACCGCTCTAACATTATCGATAACCAAAAAGAAATATATCTAAGAAATTAAGTTCAAACGTCCTATACAGCAGATACGCACAGGACAGGTGAGTGTCAGAAAAAGACACGACTTAAAAAGTGAAACGGCTCCAAATCACAAGAAAGAGACACACAGGGAGAGGGGAAGAGGGAGAGGAAGAAGGTGAGGGAATAGAGGGTACTAAATCCCACTCTGACTGTTAGGGAAGATGATGAGATCCCGAGAGGATGGACAGAGCGCAGAGAGAGAGAAAAAGAAGAAGCAGAGAGCGAAAAGGAGCAGCCTTTTCACACAAAAGAACAGCCATTCGCCACAGTCTGTCCCGGACTGCCATTAGCAGCACTCCAGCACTAATTACAGACACAACCAAACACACTGCCACCTCTGCCCTGCACACACACACACACACACACACACACACACACACGCACTGTTGGCATTCGTGGGTTAGGAGGACTTTCCATAGGCTGTATGTGCTATTGCCCTAAACCTACCCATTACAAGAAACTATGCATTTTTAGATTTTCAAAAAAACACCATTTAGTGTGTTTTTTAAACCTTTTGAATTATGGGTGACATTGGAAGTGCCAAATTGTAATATCTCTGTCATACCCATGTTATTAAACACATTTGTGTCCCACACGCGCACACACACACACACACACATTTAGGCGTATACACACACACTTAAGTGACTCATAATGTACAGTAGTTAAGCTACAATAGAGCTGCCCTTTAAAAAGCAGTTGACTACATTTAATATACTATCAAGAAGTTGCTCGTTGCATTGAGGAGACAGCTGTCTGTTTTAGATCCAGTTACACAGTTTATCATTTCATCTGAGCTAAATGTTCTGGCACGAAAAGTTTTGAATGAATGAATCTGAATAAGGAACTAGAAAATATGAACCCAAATTAGAGTCAAAATTAATGCGAAGAGAAGTGCCGTTGAACAAAATATTTTGCTACAAAGTGTAGAAAGAAAGAGAGAGACTGCTAAAGAAACAAATCATCATAATTAAGATTTTTTTAACTTTGAACCATTGTTTTTGGCCAAAATACAGTACTACCGTAAACTGTAACCCATAATAATATTTCCTCCGATGAGGGTGGGTACATTTTCAGGATGAACTATTCCTTTAAATCTAGAGTATGAATAAATACGGCATTGATTAAAATGTTATATTTGTTATGAACGTGTTGAACGTGACTGAAATATACTGCTATGAGAGATCACAAAATAAAGCACACACTTAAATTTGTCTGTAATTTAATTATATAATAAATGCCTTGTCCATTTGTAATTATTTTAGTTGGGTATGAATGCAAATGGACCGCATTTAACTGTGCTTAAAATGACATTCATTCATTCATTCATTCATTCATTCATTCATTCATTCATTCATTCGTTCGTTCGTTCGTTCGTTCATTCGTTCGTTCATGTATGTGAATGAATGAATGAAAAGTGACCATCTTTGTCATCTTCTCTTTGTACTATTTCAACTGAAGCTTGAGCTATCGCAAAGACTATAGTTATTTGATCAAAATACAGTAAAAGGTTCATTTTAGGAAACATTATTACATTTTGAAATAACTATTTTCTACAATAATGTATTGTCAAATGTAATGTTGTTAAAGTGTGCAAGAACGGCATTTAACTGAAATGCAAAAATTTTGTAACACTGTAAATGTCAGTTTTGACCAATTCGGTGCATTTTGAACAGTAACATAAGCTAAACGTGGAGAAAACATCACGACGAGAGTTAAAGTGTGAGTTCCTAACGAATCCTTATTTACTGATATCAGTGTATGTGTGACTCATTGAGAGACAAACATGGTTTGGCCTCTCTGTAATTCATATTCAGTTAAAAAAAAAGTCATTATAAAACATTATTCATTTACAAATTGTCAAAATCGCATTGCAAAATATTCAGAAACGTGTGTGTGTGTGTGAGGAAGAGTTTGTGTGTGTTTTGTGGTCACTGATGATGAGGTGTATATTGTTGCTGTCCAAAGATGCTTTCCTATTAGAAGAGAAAGAGGGTGTGTGTGTGTGTGTGTGTGTGTGTGTGTGTGTGTTTTTGGGGGCTGAACTCTGTCTGCAGGGACACTTGTCTCTGTTGAGTGCTGTCACAGAAACAGCTCCTCGGATGTGTCATGATTGCACTAATTACTGAGAGTCAGTGAAAGCTTTGACAAGGACGACCACAGCACACACACACACACACGCACACACACACACACACACACACACACACACACACACACACACACACACACACAGCACACACCACACACACACACACACACAACACACACACACGCACACACACACACACACACAGAGCACAATAAAGGATTATTAGAGCTTTAACCACAGATGCCAATAAGAGAATTACAATATTTGTATCTTAATAAACACAAAAGCACAATTTTCAGCTGGTTTTAAAGAAATATTCTGCGCTTTAGTTTTAGCAGCGTTATAAAAAACAGACAAACAAGCAAAGATCACCTTTACTGTAATTAAAAATAGGCTAACTCAAAAAATGACATTTGTAACGTTAAAAAAAGATTTCCACTTCAAGCAAATGAATCACTTTTTCACCAAAAGCAGCACAACGGTTTTTAACATTTATACATTTTAAGTAATATGCAAATCAGGATATTATTGATTTCTGAAAGATAAGTGGGACGCTAAAGGCTGGAGTATGATTATGAAAAGTCAGCTTTGAATGAGAGAAATAAGTTCCGTTTTAAAATAAATTAAATTGAAAAACAGGTTCACAATAGTTACTGTGTTATTGACCAAATAGATGCAGCCTTTTTCAAAAACTAAACAGACCCCAAATTTTAAAAGATATTTGTTCTTGCACATTGCTGTTTCATTTGAGTATTTTTTTTCCAACTACTTAAAGCTGACGCTCGAACACCAAAAGCACACACGAATCTGTAAAACCATGCGCTACTTTACGTTTTCAATGTCATGAAACGCTTTCAGCAAAAACATAACACATGATTCTCTTTGTGACACACACTAATAACGGAAATTAATATTATGGCAAAAGTGTTCTTCTCAGATGCTTCTGAGGTGTATTTTGAGATGTTTTGAATGCAGCCCTTTATTTTGCTAGAGCTGTGGGGCATCTTGCGTTCGGTGTGTGCAATTCTCGTATTTGTGTGTAAAGTAAAAAAATGTAATAAAATATGTTTATGCTTTTATTATTATACTTTAGTGATTTTGAAATATCAATGCTTATATATATATATATATATATATATATATATATATATATATATATATATATATATATATATATATATATATATATATATATATATATATTTATTTTTTTAATCCCAATATGGAGCAACTCTTAATCGCTCTTAATGAGTTCATGGGGGTCTTCAGCTAATTTGGTTCTTCTCCACACGTTCTAACCCATCAGCATTACCAGCTCTCTGTTCCCAAATAACAAGGCCAAGAACCTAAACATTTCCATCTGCTTATCAAAACAGGCAGCGAGGGGTCGAAAAAAACCAGAGGACGCGCTGTTCAATCAGATGAGAGGTGACAGTTTACATCTCCGCCCACAATTAACACATCTCTCCCTCCCTCCCTCTCTCTCTCTCTCTCTCTCTCTCTCCCTCTCTCTCTCTCTCTCTCCGGCTGGCTGTGATAATGCCTGTTGTCAGCTGTGTTTAGCAGGCCAGATCAGTGTGAGCGCTGGGCTGCTGCAGTCGCTGACAGATTGAAGGTTCAGCACTGGGGCTATCATGACAGATGGAAACTGGCATCAATGTTCAGAGCGCGCCAATCACAGGGGACCTGCTCCCCTCATTCGTCAGGCCGCCGTTCTGAACCCTCCCCCCGCTTCTGACGGGCGGGACGTGAGTGTGTGTGTGTGTGCGTGTGAGAGATGGCATTGTTAACCAGTGCATCTGTGAGACTGACTTTCTTCTGATGGAAGCATAGGCTGGAGAAAAGAGAGAGAGAGGAGAGAGAGAGAGAGAGAGAGAGAGAGAGAGGTTGGCTGGTCACTGCCGCAATGCCAGTCTTTGATTTGATAGCAGCTCTGCTCCTGGGAATAACCGCAAAACTTTCAAACATTCAGAACAGAGGGAAGACCCCAGAGGAGTGACAGAGAGAGCGAGAGAGGGACGTGATGGACAGATTTACCCCTCCTTCCCTGACTATCTTCCACTGATCCACTAATACTATGCTAATTACCCACTCCAAACACTGCTGTTCAGTCGCACACGGCGTAAAGAGGAGTTTAGGCTTTAACGTGTCATGTTACGCTGCATGGGATATCTCGGCTTATTGCACAGCTCCCTGGAATACTCGATTCCGGTCATTAATGGAGAAATTAACCCGTTATCTTTTCTTTATTAGAGTCTGGATATGCTATTAAAGCTCAGGAGATTTTAAAGTTATAATGAAAATAACAGAGAGGTTAGGGACACACTTTATTTTGCAGTGTTCGTGTTTCCATGCATTTACATTAATAACACACTTATTCTATTAATGACGCGCACTTATTATTAATAACGATTATCATTTTGAACTGCTCGTTATCGCACACGGCACTTTTTATGCGTGTAGTAATGCGCAATACTTTAATACGCGGTATCTGAAAACATGAGCAAAATACAATTTCGGTTTCCTCACAATCTTAATACAAAAATTATCACACTGTAAGATGAAGACGGTCGTGTCTTTGGGAAATTTGATGTAAAATGTTTCACATTGAATCTGATTTTGTTTGTACACTTTCGTATCAAATGTTTTGAGACATTGCAATATTGCATTTGATATTATTTATTTATCTTTTTTTTTTTTTTTTTTTACATGAGCATACTTTGGCAGTTTACAGAATAATCGAATAAAAATGTCAGCAAATACTGAATAGAAGCAGAAGTAAGTTTGTGTGTGTGTGTGTGTGTGTGTGGAGACATTTAAACATAGAATTTAGCTAAATCTGACAAAAACTCCTTATTTGTAGAAAACCTATAGAAATAGGGTTTTGAAGTTTTTTATTTTATTTTCAACTTTTTGTATTATTTCTTCGTTTTAAAAATACTGAAAGTTGCTGTTTTGTTAGGGTTAGGCTGTGGCTTAGGCTTAGATTGTATTATTTATAACTAGCTTACAATATGAAACAGCAGAAGTCTATAGACAGTCATCAGTAAAATTATTTAAAAAAAAAGGAAAAGGACGAAAGCTTGTTTAATGCAATAGTGTGTGTGTGTGTGTGTATTTTAAGGAACACATTGCTGATTCCGGATGGTGTTGCAGAGTGTCAGGCATGACTAGTTATCAGGGGCCCTGACCACCTAGAGGACAACACTCACACACACACACACACACACACACACACACACACACACTGGAGGCCTTGACAGACTACAACATACAGGAGAGCTGTGGGGAGTATAGAGGAACAGAAGTTAACAAATAAGTACAAAGTAATGGACTTACAATAGAAGTCTATATGGGACAGAAAACTGTTTAAATACGCAGTGCTTTCAAAGTACAGCCACAAGACTCAATCATGTAGAAAAATATATATAATATTATATATAATATAATATTCAAGTATTATATATAATACATCAAGTCAAGTTCACTTATTGAAAACAGAAAGGATGAGTTAATGTTACAGATCAAAAAACTATTTAATAATAAAAGATAAATTATAGATACAGATATTATTGGAACTAGATTAGATCATATGACGGATAAAAAAAATTAATGAAAAAAATAAATAAATAATAATTCCTACATCTGTGAAATTACAAGGTTTTACAAATATTTAATTAAATAAAATGAGAACGAAAAATAGATTTTTTGCATTCTGGTGTCCTATTTTATTAGTATTTTTTTTGCATTTAAATGTAAACGATCATAAAGAAAAAGAAAAGCGTTCTATTTGTTCTAACACCGCTACGGATGCCGTCCGGGTTTTGAGAGTTTGTTACGGTGCGGCAGGGGAAGTGTTGGGAGTGTGAGATCTTTGTCTTTGGAGGGGCGAACCCTTCCCGCTTCCAGACGTCGGCGCATACCTCCACGAGCCCCGGTGAAGAAAAACACAGCGGCCGCTGGGAGAGAGACAGAGTGAGACGCAGCCGACGTTTCCAGTTCAGAAAAGTGCGCTGCGCTCCCCTGAGAGTCTGTCTCATCTCTATGATGGCCAATAATAGCCCATTGTAGTCAAACGCTCCTTTTCCTCCTCGCGACAGAATGAGGACGCCTTATTTACAGAGGACGGGACAGTACTAGCAGAACAGCCCCTCTCCCCACACGGAAATACTGCTGACAGAGAGAAAGAGAGAGAGAGAGAGAGAGCTCTGAAATCTTGGCTTTCTCCTTCAAGGAGTTGTTGCACGTCTCTATATTTATAGTCGCGTTTAGGAACATCGGGACCCCGTGACTGTGGATCTGCCACACCTTCTCAAACCCTGCTCCACTTCCCAACGCCTCGCCATATCTGTGTCGTATGAGCTCGGCAAACAAACACGCAAACACTCGTTTTCGCCCGTGCCCCTAAAAGCCAGCGCGAAAGCGATGACCATCACTGCGACCAGTAACACTTTGCTTGGTTTCTCACTTTGCGATTTGCTCACTTGTGGAGAGAAACGTAACAAAGAGATGGTTGTTTTTGGCAAACAGGCATTAGGCTATGCTTTAGTTTTTGTCGGAGCAGTGAATCGTGATTTGTTGCTATGGCTCAGCTAGGGTTGTTGTTGTTAATGGGAACCTTGCAATAACCGAAATAATTTGTACTAAATCAAAATTATTATTATTATTATTAACAATAATAACAGCAATAATAATAATAAAAACCTTACCCAATACTGTGGTTGCAGTAAATAGTAAAATAACATTGGTATTACCACGTTTTAGCATATTATAGTCTTGTCTAACTCTGCAAAGGAGTCAAAATCTGCTAATAGTAATAATAATAATAATAATGGTATTAATAGAACAATGGTGACTATTAGTATTATTGGTTTAAATGAAAGATTTGTGTTATTAGATGCAATAAAAATAACCTTGTCCATCAAAACCCACTCCTTATTATTTTTATAATAATAATAATAATAATAAAAAGATTTTTTTCAAAAGTTATACAACTTTTTGTCTGTCAAAAATGTGCATAATACACAGTATTTACAAGACACGGTGTACACGTATTTCTTGGAAAACCCACACTGTATTATTAAGGCAATTATCAGAGTGTGATCAAGTTTTTTTTTTTCTTCATGATTTGTTACGTTTAATTACCCCCTTAGCAGATTCTGGCTCAAAGGAAAGTATTATTACGTATTAAATTGCGTGCATAACAGTGTTCTTTTATTTATTTCCTTTGTAAGAGCATAATTTGAGATCAAAGTCAGACGATGCCTGGATATCTTGAACAACTAATGCGTTTTCTCAACGTTAGATTATTAATAGTGATAGCCAGAAGAAGAGGGAGTGTGTATTTAGTGTGTGCGGTTGTCCATGAGTGAGTATTAGAGCAGAGAGGGACGCCCCATTATCCCAACATCCCCTAATCATTACACTCACCCTGCATATTATTAAGGGGAAACGTTGCATCACGCTCCGAGTAAAGGACATACACGTAAACACTCCCACAGCTCGCTGGAGCCGGGATTTGTGGGAAATAAGTCACATCCTAAATTGCCTGGGTAGCCATCTTTGATGGTGCCCCGCTGTTTTCCTCCGCTCATAATCCCAGCGGTTCCTCAATTTAGAGAGGCTCTGGTGAACCTGTCCCTCGCACAAACACACTATAATGGCTAATTATGGAGTGTGTGAGGATATCGAGCCGTCTGGCTCTTTTGACACGGCTGTCACCGGCGGAGGGGTCACGGTGAGTGGCAGGTCGCGGGACGTCAGGGGTTTATCTGTCTCTCTGATCTGTTACACTCTCTCAGCACTACTTAAGTGGATTCACAAAACCTCCTGCTATCAAAAGCACAGCTCAAGCCTGACTGAAGAGATGAAAGTACAGTTTAAAGATCTTCATGCAGTATTTCGTCTCCTACGATCGCTCAAACATTACAGGCCCTTTCGTGGGACTCAAGGCAGAGCTTCGGCGCAATCGAGAACACTTTCTGCCTCTGAACGTACCTTTGCCACCTTGTTTTTAGCTGTCTTTTTGTTTTTGAGATGCCATGAGCATTGTTTGATATTCCTAGCTACTTGTCGAAAGAAGAAGAACACCGCGAAGAGCCTTAACAGAAAAAAATACTTTTGGGGGCATTTTTTTAGGCAAACACAAAATCTGAAATTCCTAGAGTTGATTCATAATAGGATTGCACCAGCATGGAAGTTTTGGCATATACCAATAATTTTTAATAAGCTAATAAGCTAATTTTTAAGAGATGATTTAATGTAATGACTGTTTTTGTGAAACGTTTGGTAAAAACTTTACACCAGACACCATGTACAATGTAAGAAAGAAAATAAATTAATAAATTAATAAATTAATTAACAAAAACGTATTAAGACA
>NC_056707.1:4278076-4383076 GCF_018831695.1 Puntigrus tetrazona
TCTCTCTTTCTCCCTTGTCTCGGTAGGAGTCTGAGTTATGATAATCAACTGATTAGTTGCTGTAGTCCTGCTCCCACAGGCTCTTTTGTGTGTAAAATCCTCTCGCTCAATTGACATGTGGACATCATCAAGCTGATGAAATGCAGTTGTAATGAACAAGTGGGCCGGAGCATCTGCACAGGGACCCCAAACCCACCAGGACCCCATTCCACACTCCCAGCCATGCTAATGCGGCGAGCTGCTCGCCCGCCGCGTGCCGTCCCTGCGGAGCGCCGCATGGAAATGCTCCGAGATGCATATTCAAACAGCACCTTCACTGGAGCACGCCGCATGAAGAGAGAGAGAGAGAGAGAGAGAGAGAGGAGGGAGGCGGAGAGGGAGAGCCGAGAGCGGAGTGGCCCATGCTAATTTGGAAGCTGATTATTTTGCATCAGGCACAGTAATGAGGTGACAGTTCATTTGTGAGCGCGTGGGAGGACGAGCGGAGGGAAGGAGAAGTGGAGGATGGGGCGGTGATGCTTGGCTGGACGCAGGTGTTGGTCCGCTCTGCTCGGAGCTGTCAAAGCTGGTCTGGGGGTTGCTGTCAAATTATCCCTCCTATAAAAGGCAGAGGCACACAAATCGGAGAGGCATTTAAGGAATTAATGCATTCATATTCAACACATATTGCAACCAGCATTTCATTAGAAGTGCACGGCTCGTATTAAAACTGACGGCTGACCTTTCACACTTCCCCTCTTCTCTTGTACCGCTGCGCTTATTACATACGTGTTTGAGTCGAGGAGGAGCTAACATGATAAGCGGCTGTTATTAAACACGCCGACCGACGAGGAATACCTGCTCTGCGTCGTTCTCACTTTAACACGCGTGCCTTAATGTTATAGTGTGTAACGATACGCCGGTCTGTGGCAGAGCTGATGAAGTAGGTGTGCGGGTGCAAACAAGGTGTAAAGGTTTTTAATTACAGCCACTTTTGTGGTCCGGAGCTTGAACTAATCATTTTTTTTTTCGTTCTTTTTATTTTCTTTTGAAATGAAATAAACCAGGCCGTTATTTTTGCTTTTTGTCTACAAATTAGCTTGACCCCTCCATAGGAATTTTTAACCATTACCTTTAATCATTTAATAATAATTTAAACACACACACACACACACACACACAATATATATATATATATATATATATATATATATATATATATATATATATATATATATATATATATATATATATATATATACATACTTACCATGTAACTAAGTTATGGACTTTCAGTTTGTAAATATATAGATGTAACAGACTGCTACTGTTACACATTTGTTACAGACCAAACACAGCTACTTATGTAACCAAAAGATTATCCCATATATGTTGCAGAATTTTCAAATGTAATTATGAATTCAGGCACACAGACATAAGCTACTTAAAATAAAGTGTTTCAAGCTGTACTTAAGTGTAAGAAGCTGTGTAACAGACTCGGTCTGTAACATACAGTGTGTGTAACAGTAACCGTCTACATAATTACAAACTGTGAGTACAGACTGTTCCATAACTTAGTTATATGATAATAAATACATTTTATTTATTGTAAGTACAACGGCTACACTAAATGCCTAATTAGATAATTACTCTGTATTACGACAACGTAAAAAAAAGTGTTACCATACATTTTGAAAATATTTACATTTATGCATTTACATTATATTATTACATTTTATATTATATAAATATAATTCATATACAAAAATATTTTATTCTTAAATATATGCAAGTATATGTTTGTATTTTATATATATTTATATATATATATTTATGTGTGTGTGTGTGTGTGTGTGTGTGTGTGTGTGTGTGTGTGTGTGTGTGTGTAATTATATAATATAATTACAAATATTATTTAACTTTACACCTTAGAAGAGTTACAATATACACAAATTGCTAGTCATAAAATTTGTTTTAGAAAGACAAAGGAGTCATTTAAAATGTAATTTCCTTCACATTCATTTATATTTTAGGATGAATACACAAAAAAAAGCCCCAAAAACTGAACCAGTTCTAAAACCAAGACGAAACCAAACCAAAACACAAAACAAAAGTGAACATAAAACAAACCAAAACAAAATAAAATAAAACAAAACACAAACCAATAGAAAGCCTAAACACTCTCCCCACACACACAAGACACACACACACACAACACACACACACACACACACACACACACACACACACACACACACACACACAAATAAATAAATAAATATCACAAAACAGCTGTTGTGTGTCAGGTTGCATCAGACGAGTCCTGTCTATCTTTCCATCCAGATCAGTGTCTGTGTGATGAGAGGAAGATGATCCAGCAGCTGGAGTTTTGTTCTGAGATGTCTGATCATGGCCTGTGTTGTCTGGTCTTGAGATCAGGGCTCCAGATGTGTGTGTGTGCTCGGGGTAAAGCCTCTGCCCAGGTGGGCTGCTCAGGCTCTCACAAACTACCGTGACCCCAGAAGGGGGTCTTTGGCCCCTTGTGCCTCTCCCCTGTGGATAGGACCACTCCAGACCACAATGTGTGTGTGTGTGTGTGTGTGTTAGAGAGAGATTGCAAATGCATATGTTCTCTCTCTCTCTCTCTGTGTGTGTGAGGTCTGCCAGGTGTATTGAGTTGATTGTGTTTCTTCCGGGCTCCATTGTGCCTTCAACCACTTGGGACACACGCACGCACACACACTCACGCAGCCACGGGTCAAACACAGAGGTGTGCCGGACCAGCTGGCAACTTCCTGTTCCTCGAGGCACTGAGAGCAGAACCCCTTCAACAGGACAGATGCACACTCTCACTCTCCAGCCAAAACCACATAACACAGACCATCACCGCAATATGGGAATTCAATAAAGAGGGCTTTTAGGATCCACCCCCGCGAACAAGTAAGAGAAAACATTTGCACGCTCAGGAACAACACATTTAAATACACTTAGGCTCCTACACAATTAACATCGACCTAACGGCTATATACGTAGGAGCGTAAGTTATTATTTGTACAATACAAGTGTCTCAAAGACCTACTATGTCGATACTATTTATTGTAATGGTTATAAATGGTTTGAAATAAATAGGTTGCTTTCAACGCTATGCATCTAGAAAACATATGACTGTTGCAGAATAAGGGTGTGTTTGTTGAGTTTGTACGAAATTCCACGAAAAATCGCGGTTTTCTTTAAGACGGCAACGAACGCAGGCCAAAGGTACAGCAGTCCACCGTGACAGTGATTAACTGAAGTCAATGATTTCCAGTCACTTAACTGTAGGGGGCTCTAAAATCGTTTGTAAATGCACAAAACAACATATAGTCGCTGCAGGTAGAATGTCAAGTCATATAGTCGTAAAAGCTAATTGCATTTAACATAAATGTAAACTTCAATACACTGCCATATGATTATGTATAACATGCTATCAAGAGCTCAGTCGTATTACATTCAGTTCGCTTCACTCTTTTAGGGTAGATTATTTTATTTTTGTAATAAGAATGGTTAACTATTTAGGTTTTTATAAAAATGAAAGCGTAAGGCTGCTCCAAAGAGAATGAACATGCAACATTTGTCATATTAATCTTTTTTTTTTATTAATTCATCTATTTTTTTGTAAGATGCAGAGTGTTATTTATTTATACAGTAAATAGTATCAGTTGTTTTTTCTTCAGGTCAGATTGGGGTTTTCGGGACACTTATGCATTATACAGTGATTACATGTTCTCCTAGTATTTATTGGCTGTGACTTGCATCAGTCTGTGGACACGAGATCTGGAACAAAGCCAGCACCTGACAGCATAAAAATACATTACACAAACACGCGCATTCATTTCTCATTCGACCGATAAAAGCGCACCGTTAAAAACATGTCGCTGAAAAAATGTGCTTTATCTAAATAAGCAGTTCTTACTCAAGCAGGAGTCGTTATTTATCTAATAAATCTACCGCATTAGGTTGCGCCTGCAGAAGTCATCTTCAGGGGTCAGATCGGGTGGCTCCCTAAAACACTGCAGAGTTTGAGCGCAGAAGTGTGTTGTTTTGTGCGGTAAGCGATGTCAGAGGGTGAATCGCGCGGGTTGTGATCTTTTCTGCTTTTAATCTGGAAGATTAAAGAGCTCTGCTTCATTAGCATGTGTTTCTGCATCTCCCTGCAGAGTCCATCCCTACACACACACACGCACGCACGCGCGCGCACACACACACACACGCGCGCTCAGCCTATTACCCACTCTTGGGGCCATTAAGGCCTCACATTAATGATGCATAATTAGCATATGATGACAAATAATAGGAGTGAGCAGTATTAGGTGTAATGGAGGCTGCAGCAATAACATGGTATCCCACTGTTACCCACCACCAGCCATCCCCCCAAACAAACACACACTCACACACACACACCAGATACTATAAGTCTGCCTGAGAATACGCCGCTGAGAGAGGGGAAAAGCTAAAGAGCGTCTACGTTCATAAATTATTCAAACGCTATGTTACTTGTAAGACAGTACAATGGCATCCATAAGTCACTGTAACTTACGCTGGGTTAATCTAATCAATGAATCACACGATTATAATAATAATGGAAACGGGCTGTGCTAATTAAGCATGTCCTGTGCATTTCTGTTCTGAATTATTCATAACTGTAAATCAAAGCACAAAACGTCTTCCCGTGCGAACGCTTTTGGCTGGGCGATGAAAGCGTTCTGTTTATTTGATCAGAATAGCAGACAAACGATCGGTTACCAAAGAGCTGCCCACTTCCGTCCAATCACAGTAAAGAGATCCGAGGGCGCCGACAGCCGAGACACACAATTACAGACACCCGGGCATGCTTTTCTTATATTTATATGCAGTTGAGTTAGACACAGATCTCAACTTCTTACTCTCATTGTCCGTCAAAACAGCTACGCTCACAATGAAGTACACAAACTCCTCTCCAATTACGTTTAAACAGCTTTTGTCTGAAGTTCGGGTTAGTGTTTGCTGACGTGGATGGGGACGTCGGGGAAATTAGTTCACAAATACGGACAGAAAAAAAAATCAGATGATGCTACAGTTTATTAAAGGGATTTATTATTATTTTTTTCTGTCATGTCTGTCATCAGTAGGTAATAGTATTCACTAGTGAGGTTCTTTGTATTAATAGATTAGGTAATCAGTAATTAATAAATTGTATATTATCCTAATTGACTCTTTTAAAGAAATTGTAAAGAATTATGAATCAGTTACAAATCACACATCATTAATGCGTGCAGTTGTCTTTTTTAATGGGGACTATATCTATAGATAGATAGGTAGATAGATAGAGAGAGAGAGAGAGAGAGAGAGAGAGAGAGAGAGAGAGAGAGAGAGAGAGAGAGAGAGAGAGAGAGAGAGAGAGAGAGAGAGAGAGAGAGAGAGAGAGAGAGAGAGAGAGAGAGAGAGAGAGAGAGAGAGAGAGAGAGAGAGAGAGAGAGAGAGAGAGAGAGAGAGAGAGAGAGAGAGAGAGAGAGAGAGAGAGAGAGAGAGAGAGAGAGAGAGAGAGAGAGAGACAGAGAGAGAGAGAGAGAGAGAGAGAGAGAGAGAGAGAGAGAGAGAGAGAGAGAGAGAGAGAGAGAGAGAGAGAGAGAGAGAGAGAGATAGAGAGAGAGAGAGAGAGAGAGAGAGAGAGATAGATAGATAGATAGATAGATAGATAGATAGATAGATAGATAGATAGAGAGAGAGAGAGAGAGAGAGAGAGAGAGAGAGAGAGAGAGATAGATAGATAGATAGATAGAGAGAGAGAGAGAGAGAGAGATAGATAGATAGATAGATAGATAGATAGATAGATAGATAGATAGATAGATAGATAGATAGATAGATAGATATATAGATAGGTAAGCATGTTATATATCTAATATGTTGTGACTTGTAAAGCCAAGTGACTTATTGATTTATAGACGACAAACAGATAGACAGATGAATACATAGAATGATAGACAGAACGATAGATACACAGATAGACAGAAAGACAGATAGATGGACAGATAGATAGCCATGTTATATATCTAGTAGGTTGTGACTTGCGAAGCCAGTCGAAGCTGAATCAAAGGTGTTTATGAATTCGCGTCACAGTAACTTTTTAAAAAGCTCTATTTGGACTATTTGTTTAGTAACTCTCTTCATCACCTCTTTCTCACCGTCTCTCTTTCACATGCCTGTTTACGGCCTCCTCAGCTCAAATTGACTTGCTAATGTTAACTTTTATTCGGTTGCTATGGGTTACAGCGTGCTGAGGTTTGACAGTGAGTGTGCGGGCAGTGCTGATTAGTAGCAGGCAGTTCTGTCCATCTCTCGCGCATGGCTGAACCATCTGGCCATTTACTCGCTAATAAGCCCCTAATGGGCCAGATATTCGCAGCCCTGTCACACGGACGAGGTGCAGGATGCCTACAGCCCTCAACTCCCTCTGACATGTTGCTTGTTTCACATCAAAACTCGTCATTTACAGGCAGAGAGCTCAGAGGACGTAAAAAGTTGACCTAATCTACACTGTTAACACACACACACACACACGCACACACACTTCGGGCTTTGTTATGTGTCAGACAGACTGAGCACATGGTAATGCATTCATCCCTTCACTGTCTCTTCTCTGATCCTCTCCCTCTCTCTCTCTCTCTCAGTCTAATTTTTTCCCTCCTTCCCTTTCTCTCTGCCACGCTGAAGCGAGAATATGAGTGCTGTCAATATGTTTGATTATGCACACATCGATTCCACTTTTCCAAAGAGAGGATTACGCGTGGAAAAAATACAAGGAATGGCAAAACGAAAGGAAATGGAGACGGAAAAAAGGAAACGAGCGAGAGAGTTGAGGGATATTACGCATAAATCTGCAAAGCGTTCACGTCTGCCGCTGTCATTTGTCCTAGAAGCATTGACTTTTTGCTGTGGATGTTTTCAGATGAACTGATCCAGCTGAGATTGTAATTGGTGACATGCAACTTTAAGTTTAACCTTTTCTGAGACACTGGTGGCAACCAATTAACTGGCCATTGAATAAAAAACATCCCTAATTATCAGTCTCATTACGGCTGTATCGGGCTGTGTGTGTGTGTGTGTGTGTGTGTGGAGAATGTGCAGCAGAAACAGAACAGAGCTCACGGCCTTCACCAGCGTCTGAACGGCTGCTGAGCTGATTAAAGTGACCAGAAACAGCTTTCATGCTGAACAGAGGAGCTGGGAGAAACCTCCTCGTACCTTTTTTTCCAGTTTGAGAGAAACAGGGGGTCAGGTTTGTTTCAGCGGCCGCGAATCCACGATGAAGCGATTCTCCTCACAGATCTCTGTTGCGACTAAAGTGAGAACTTTGATCACAGAGAAGCCTGCGACCTTTAGCGCCCGTCAATCACCAGGACCGGATGAGACCGGACGAGACAAGAAGAGAAAGTATAACAGGGGAGGAGAAAAGTGGTAGATGAGAAGTTAGGAAGTTAGACTGGGGGAGCAAATGTGAGATAAGATAAATGACTTTAAAACGCAGCTTTATTCATCAAAAGCAGTCATAATTAATAATAGTATCTGTAGCAATAGTCAACAATATATTGTGTATCGGTCAAAACTAAACATTAAAACGTGATTTTCTGCTAAGAGCTTAATTTGGACAACTTTAAGGGAGATTTTCACAACATTTTTTCACCCTCAGAGTCCAGATTTTCAAATAGTTGTATCTTGCCTAATATCGTCCTATCATAACAAACCACGCACCAATGGAAAGATTATTTATTCAGCTTTTTAATGTGATGCATATTTAGGAAAATAAATTTCCCTTATGACTGGTTTTGTGGTCCAGGGTCAAATAAAAGAGAGGAGACAAGAAAAATATTGTAACAGGAGAGGACAATGACAAGACAAAATATAAAAAAACAAATGAGATGAGATAAAGAAGAGAAAATACAAAATAAGACAAGATGAGACGAAATAAGAACTCACGCAAGAACATCTATTAGAAATCAGAGAACAGATGAGACTAAAAGAGAAGAGAAGAAACAGAACGTAACAGAAGGGGAGATATAATAAGACAGGAAGAGCAGAAATTAGACAAAGAAAAAACAAAAGGAGGGAAGATGAGAAAAGTTTAGACAAGGACACTAAACTAGATCTTTTAACAGGAAAGAAGAAGAGAATAAATGAGACCACTTAATATTGCAAAAGCACAAGAAAAGGAGAGTAGAGACTAGAATAAACAACATCAACAGCAAGAATGACAATGACACAAAAAAACAAAAAAAATATAAGAGAAGAATAGACGAGACAAGAAAAACAATACAAGAGGACGCAAAAAGAGACAAGAAGAGAAAACACGGTATCAAAGAACAAGAGACAAGATGAGATCAAATGAGACGAGGTGAGAAAAAAAGAGTCGAGAAGACACGAGAAGAAACAGATGACTTCTCATTCAAACAATAAGATGGCGGCTCTCAACTCACTGAAGGGATTTACCGTCTTCTTAAAGCACTCAAGAGGAAATCAGCTTTTCACAGTCATCCGCCATGCTCTACGCACCGTTATAATCGCCTCACGAAATAAATAAAAAACTCCCCCACACGCACTGAAAATCAGAGATGTCGCAAAGCATCAAAGTTTTTGCTAAGACAAAAGTTTGGCTGCTGTTAATTTGGGCGAAAGCAGCCAGTCGCAGGTCAGATCCGCCGGATAACCGGAGGGTAAAACTCACAGAATGAGAGACGAAAATGGAGAAAGAAGAGAAGATTTATACAAATAATAGAGTCTCCAGTGCTTTTAATTAGGCTCAAACACACATACACACAACTCCAGTAGCCTCTCTACTGTCTGTTAGCGTAACAGCACTGGAAGCTAATTTATGTAAACTTGTTCCATTATGTAGGCTGCTGAGAGTGTCATTACTCCTTTGGCTGGCTTTGGGGCTTTTCCCTACACAAACACCAATTGGGCTGCTCATTTGCTCAGTGTGCTGGATGTGTATTCTAATGAAGCCCCTAACAACAACACGGCCTGCCAGGGCAAATTATTACCCCAAAGTCAAAACAAAACAAAGTGACTCTCTAATAGCTGCAGAAAGACCTCTGAAATCAACCATGTATATCTGCCTGGGCTAAACTATGTAACAAAGCAGATGACACGCTTTTGTATTAGTCTATTACAGAGCACTATTTTAAACTCCAACGTCTTTATGAATCACTGCTATTATCGGTGGCTGTTTCTTCATATTTTGGAACTAAAAAAACCTCCCAAAAACCCGATTTCATCCCGATGACAAACACAGTAAAATTGTCCAGAACATTTTTTTCAGATGTCTTTTACTGTATGTATAGATTTCATTGATTTACTGAACATGTTGTGATTGTTGAATGTGATAACTCAATATATATATATATATATATATATATATATATATAATATAAAATTTTTAAAGCATAAAATAAATCACATGGGTCTATTTTTATTCAAATAGTTCAATTATTAAATTCATCTTAAAAGATATATTTCAGGTTGTGTTAGTAGTTATAAAGCACATTTTCTGCATGACCTTATTCTACAGCCTTCCCAAAACCTAAAAGTAGCTATATCTCAATCTAACTATTAATAAACTGCTAATTAGGAATTTACTGAGCCAAAAATGGTGAGATCTGAACCTTAAAATAAATTGTGACCAAATTATCCTTTTTTTTTTTTAGAAATTACAAATGTGTGGCATCCCCACAGCCAAAAATCGACCTAATAATTTTTTGTCAAATTTTGTGTTATTGGGTGTTACTTTCAAATAGTGTATATACACACACACACACACACACACACTATATTGCCAAAAGTATTCACTCACCCATCCAAATAATCTGAATCAGGTGTTCCAATCACTTCCATGGCCACAGGTGTATAAAATCAAGCACCTAGGCATGCAGACTGATTTTTCCAAACATTTGTGAAACACTGGGTCGCTCTCAGGAGCGTGGAACTGTGATTCAAATTCAAATTCAAATTCAAATTTTATTTGTCACATACACATACATACATGGTACGACATGCAGTGAAATGTTCTACAACCGTCCAGCATCAAAATAGAAAACAAAAATTTAAATGTATATATAAATATAAAATATAAAAATATGTATAAAAAAAGAAGTGTGCAAAGTAGAATATAAAAAAATTAAATAAAATAAAGTATAGAATATAAATATAAGTATAAGATATAAAGTGTAAAGTGTAAAGTGGTGGTATCCACAGGTGATAGGATACCACCTGTGTAACAAATACAGTTGTGAAACTTCCTCGCTTCTAAATATTCCACAGTCAGCTGTCAGCAGTATTATAAGAATATGGAAGTGTTTGGGAACAACAGCAACTCAGCCACAAAGTGGTAGGCCACGTAAATTGACAGAGCAGGGTCAGTGGATGCTAAGGCACATAGTGCGAAGAGGTCACCAACTTTCAATAGTTACAGACCTCCAAACTTCATGTGGCCTTCAGATTAGCTCAAAAACAGGGTGCAGAGAGCTTCATGGAATGGGTTTCCATGGCCAAATAGCTGCATCCAAACCATACATCACCAAGAGCAATGCAAAGCTTCGGATGCAGTGGTGTAAAGCGCGCCGCCACTGTACTCTAGAGAAGTGAAGACACGTTTTCTGGAGCTCCTCCATCTGCCAATCTGATGCATGAGTCTTGCATTGTGCCAAGTGTAAAGTTAGGTGGAGGGGGGATTATGGTGTGGGGTTGGTTTTTCTGGAGCTGGGCTTGGCCCCTTAGTACCAGTAAGAAAGAAATGCTTCAGCATACGAAGACATTTTGAACAATTCCATGCTCCCAACTTTGTGGGAACAGTTTGGAGCTGGCCCTTTCCTCTTGGAGCCTTCCCAGAAAAGTTGAAGCTGTTATAGCTGCAAAGGGTGGACTGATGTCATATTGAACCCTATGGATTAGGAATGGGATGTCACTTAAGATCATATGCGAGTCAAGGCAGGTGAATACTTTTGGCTATATAGTGTGTATATATATATATATATATATATATATATATATATATATATATATATATATATATATAAAAAAATAATAATTGTGTGCATTTAGGAGGACATATAAACCACAAGCTTTGAGACTAGCCTGGACTGTTAATGCTAAAAATACTGATGTCTTTAACATGACATTTTTTCACAAAGGTTTAAAGGTACAGCTTCTGATTTTCTCAAATTCCTGTGATGTATGTATATTTCCAATGTAAGGCGCGAAATGAAAAAGCTTTAAAGAGCTCATAACTTCTATAAAAGTCCACAGGACCGTGGTAAAAAAGGAAAAGTTTTGCTTTTCTCTCGCACTTTCTCATTCTTGCCCGGCCCGCGGCTCTCTGTCTCTCTCTCTCTGCCACGGCTCAGTCCATTCTGGACGAGTGTGTGTTGAAATGGAAGGGTGCTGTGGATCCGGGTTTGACTGGCATCTGGGACCAAGAGACTTTCTGTGCTGTTTCAGTCAGAGAAAGCGAGACAGATGGGAGAGAAAAGAGGAGAAGAAGGAAACAAGAGGAAGAGCGTGAGAGACATAGATCGAGGGATGAGGGAAAGAGAGGAGGTGAAATATTCAGACGTAATCGCTCTCCGTCTGTCAGGCAGAGCAATCATGGACCTTCACAGACCAGCAGCATCATCACTATCTGGTTATGATATGATGGCAGAGTTCTGACCCCGTCTGCGGTGAGGAGGAGGAGGAGGAGGAGGAGGAGGAAGGCCGGCCGGGCAGGGCAAGCCGCATGCGCTCGGGCACGGGCTCGGGGCGGTGGACTTGTCTGCTTTAATAGAGCGGATGTCACTGCAGCGGGCGGGCTGAGCGGCCCCCTCAGCTGTCACTCATCGGGCCGAGTGTCAAGACGAGAGCCGGACTTGAGGCCGCCGGATTACAGGGTAGTTACCATAGCTGTCAGATTACTGACAACCTGACACCCCCGCACACTGCACCCTTTTAAGTGTTGCTTTGTTTCCCTCCGGCAGATAGGAGAATTACCGAACAGTGAGAGGAGAGTGAGGGACGGATACAAAAGACAAAAGAAAAAAAAAAAAGAAAAGAAAAGACAACAAATGTGGAGGTTTTAGAGCTGCATGCTGTGTTAGCTTTGTGATGAAGTAACTCATGCTTTAGTTCAGTCAGAGACAGAAGCAAAAGGAGAGAGAGCCCAGGGGAACACTTTATTGCTCAGAGGTTGCTCTTTCAAAGCTCAGTAAACTTTATTGATTTTTTTTCTTCTCATTTCACCTCGGCGGTTCCTCAGTTAGACAAAATAAACACTGAAGAGACCGATGACGGCTCATTTGGTTTTGGAAAATCTGATGAGACCTCTGGTTTAGTGAAGGGCATTTCTTCTAAGGAGAATAATCTGAAAAGCTGTACATTTAAATGGATGGTTCACCAAAAAATGGCTATTCTGTCGACATTTACTAAAACATATGAGTTTCATCTTTTAACTTTAAAACATAAATTAAGATATTTTGTCGTACGCACAATAGTCTTGAAGATGCTATTGCTTTATGATGAAGGCTTTTATTCCCATTTAAACACATCATATACTGAAACAAACCTCACTGATTCTTATCCATCACACACACACACGTTTTGATGTCCATGCTTATGAAATATGATGTGCTTTATGTATATTTGCATGCTAAATAAAATATTTTCATTGTATTTCTTGACTTGTATTAAACCACTTGATCCATAAGAAATATTTTTATGATGCACTTATGACCTTTCTGGATCTTCTAGAGGTTGGTTTACCTTCATGTGTTCGTGTTTTGAGACCAATGCCTCATGAGTTTCAGAATGACTAAATGATGACAGATTATTAATTTTTGGCTAAACTGTCCTTTTAATTGAGTGTCTCTGTTTCCTCTGTGATCTTTCTGTCTACAAGAAACGAGTAATATAATGTAAACTTTGCTGTTCTTTATGGCTGATGGAGCTGTAATCAATCAGATTTCTTTTTGATTACGCATTATTCTGATAGTCCACTTTAGACATTCTACTAACTGTAAGTATCTTTTTTTACTAAGTCGACTGCATGTCAATTAATTCTCATTAATTAGATGCTACATGTCTACCAAGTCTCAGAGTAGACTGTTAGGATAGGTTTAGGGTTAGTAGAATTAGTTGAGATACTTGTAAAGATGCGGATGTAAAGATTCAGTCAGTATGTAGTATGTTGTGGACCCATCAAAATAAAGTATTGGATGATATTAAGCAGCCAGTCTACTAATACTCTAATGACTGCTAGCTGATATGTAGATGCAAAGTTACTTGTTACCTACTATTTTCAAGTAACTAGTAAAGAAACACATTCCCTTTACATTTACAACAACAAAAAAATATAAGCTGAGCTCAGGCGACAAATAATGCATTACTTTCACAATTAGTTGCATGCGGATTCATTTAATAATGCAATACTGAATAGTGGCTGTGATTGCGATTATTCCTCCTTTTCCCTGGTCAGGCTGAGTAGTGAACTCTCTAGGTAATCGACACAGGTAGACCAGGATCTGAGCTTCACCTTGTACTAGCGACTCTCCTTAGCATACTGAAACACCCCGCGGCAAATGAGTTCCTCTTCCTCTTTTGTAAGAAATTATGGAGAAAATGGGTCTGATGCTAAGAGGGCTGTAAGAGTGTGTCAGCGCTAAAATCACGACGAAGATATCCCATAATGCTGAGCAGAATGAATAGTGGTAGCTGGAAATATTTTAATGATTGAATAGACAGAGTGGGCCGGACACGGGTCAGCGGACGTGTTTAAATTTTTTATTCGTCTCATTCGAGCGACCCTGTATAAGAGACTCTGTCATTCTACACCTCAAATGAGCACTGGGGTGGATGAGAGAGAGAGAGAGCATGTGGACATTGAAATTTACATCTCATAGTCTAGTGTAGTGGAACCACCCAATTAGAGACTGGAGGTAAGGGACAGAGTTGTGATTCAGAGAGACGACGCTTCTTGGATAAAGCCGTACTGCCCGTATCGCTTTCGTGTTTTAATACCGGTGGAGGACGGTACATTTTATTTAGCCCCCGTCCATTTCCACACACATTCACATCTACTGTTCGGCTCCAGATTTGCTTAAAAAATATTGGATTATAGCTGTGTTCCAAAAACGTAACGAATATTTGCATTCGTTGTGGATGAAACACCACAGAATTGCATCGTTATGTGCTCTGCGGTGGAAAAAAATAATCATCCAAGAATCCAAGATGGTAGATATAATATGATTTTATGATGAAAAATATGATTTTATACAGTGCTGAAGAGTATCTATACAGTATAAATACCATAGTTACACAATATTCACTATTAACTGAAAGCATCCCCTTGATAATCTCCTAATTTGCTGCTTATTAATAGTGAGGTTAAATTACGTATGAGTTAGGAATAAGGATCTAGAACATGGTCGTGCAGAAGACATTAATATGTGCATTATAAGTACTAATAAACAGCCAATATTCCAGTGATATGCATGATAATGAGCAACTAGTTAATATTGAGAATCAGCCCTTAAAATAAACTGTTACCAGTTTCATCTTGTTAAAATGTACTGTTATCCAAAATCTTAAAAGGTGCACTTTGCAATAAAGTATTTGATTTTAATTTAACTGTGACGTGTTACTCAATAATGCATTAAAGTAAATGCATTTATTTTATATAATTTAAATGTAGTAAATTGCAACTCCTTCATTTTAAATGTGTACTGCAATTGTGAATATATTTAAACTGCATGACAATTTATCTGTATATCCAGCAGTACTGTACATGTTATTACTATCATAACATTTAATTATGCATAATTAAGCATAATGTAAGCAACCCTAAGCCGGATCCTATAACCCTTAACAAATAGTAATCATTTGTTAATATTCATTAATTAAATGTAAAGTGTAACCAAAGACTTAAGTATAAGTATTTTAAGTATAAGTATTTTACATAACACACCGAAAGCACTTAAATCCTACTTAAAATTGCATTTAATAGAAATGCATGTCAACTACATCTAAGTGTCCAAAAGCATTGCATTCGGTTTGCGCTAAAATCAAACGCTACTGGAATCCACTGTGAGCTTAAACATATATGTGTTTATTGTATTTGCGTATATATTCCAGATCAGTCACTTCTATCTGTTTTGCAAGTTTCCTAAGACAGAGGCCGACAAGAAGATTCTCCACTAGCTTTTGGAGAGCAAACACACTTCCACGGGTGTTTGGGCAGTGAATATTTCACGTGATTTGGGCTTTAAGTTATAGGTTAGGTCTGGCAGATCACCCCAGAGCACCTCGACCTTCATTCTGTCCCAGCAACCTCATTAACACCTGTTATTTCGAGCATCATCCAGGCTGCCGTATATCAACTCAGATAACAAGAGCCAAACCCGCAGACGACACACAGCTAAACAATTACGCAGGTTAACACACTCTCACATCTCCAGCACCAGTCCTTAACGAAAGTTACGAGACCTGTCCGCAATGATAAGAAGCCTCTCGGCCCGGCCTGCTGCATAATGCCCCGCTCTCACCCTGCACTTTGCATAGCCTAAAGCGTCTATTAAAATCCCCTTGTAAAATTCATAAAACAAAAAATGTGGTAGGTCAAGTCTAGAGGGAACCAAAGTAAGCTCCTTATTAGCAGCCAACGGAAAACACCCGGCCAATTATACATCCCGCGCGAGGAGGGCTCCAAATCAGCGCCAAGGAATAAGTATTTCCTCCCTCTCCTCCTCGCTCTCTCTCTGATTTGATCGTAGGTAAGTGGATAGGCCGGGTTTTAGCTGCGAATCGGGAGCCGGTAATTATAGTGTGAGTGTTTAGTGGACAAAAATTCAGTCTCTGCTCTTGGAGCCATTCAAGTACAAACTCATGTAAATCTTCAGTCTGCTACACATCTTAAATTGGTGGGGTTTAAGGGATTCCCAGAAGGAGCAAAGGATCGGAGAGGAAAGAAGAGGAACTCTGAGCTCCAGAGATATGTAAAGAATCTCAGGCAGGAATTTAAAAGGCTACAAATTAGACCCGACATTAGTCTCCTCCTTCCACAGAGCCGGCGGAATGAGAATAGAGCAGAATAAATAAGAGCGAGACGGCTTCTTCCTGCTCTTAGAAGATGACATTAATCCTTTTATGTACAATGACAGCTAACAGGGCTTGGCTTCCTCCCCTGATGCCCGCGTAAAGCCAGGAGATTTTCTGACATGCCAAGGAGGGAGAGAGTCTATTACCGTTAGCGGCTTGTGGAGAACCCAGCCCAACGCTCTGGCAGATAAATGTAGACGCCGCTCATAATGTTTGCAGAACTCTAGAGGTCACGCGGCGCGAGGTAAGGCTGTCGAGGGTTCGGATTCGAGCGAGTGACGAGGAGATCGCCGGATGCTCTGGTAGAAGAGTTCAGAGGGCCTGCGAGCATGACGCACCACGCCGGGAAACACACCGCAGCTTTTTTGTAAAAAAACCAAAAAAAACACGGGAAATGGCAACAATAAAGATTTAAATGAACCGATTTGTGCAGTTAATGACATTTGTTTAGTCCTTCATCGTAATCGTGCAGAGCAGCAAGAAGATCCTAGCAGACACTTCAGACACCTCAGCAGCTCGAGGAAGCCTCCTGGTAACCAAGACTGCGTTTATTCAATCAAAAATACAGTAAAATCGCTAAATATTGTTTCAATGTAAAATATATCTTTCCTGTTTGAATATAATTTATACTGTCATTTCTTTCTGCGATGCCAAGGTGAATTTTCAGCATCATTACTACAGTCTTCATTTATTTATTTATCTATTTTATTAATGTGTTAGTTTATTTCTTTATGGCAAATCTTAAGCAGTGAGATTTTTATTCCAAGAAACTGATGCACAGAAAAAAAACTGCATTACTTTTCCTAATTAATCAAGCAATAAATAAATGAGAAACTCTTACTGACACAGACAGACAAACAGAAAGATAGATAGATAGATAGATAGATAGATAGATAGATAGATAGATAGATAGATAGATAGACAGATAGAAAGATTTTTTCTCCTATTTCACTTTCTCTATTATTGTTTTTGTTTCTGCCATGGATTTTTTCAGAATACAATTTTATCTCTGACACAAAACAAATTAAACTGAAGGAGCAGAAGCGCTGTGTGTGTGTGTGTGTGTGTGTGTGTGTGTGTTGTACGCGCGCGAGCGTGTGTCTCTGAACTATTTGTATAAAGCTTGCTGAAGTGTATTTTTGCTGTGATCTCAGCTCAGTGCTGTTTGATGAACATCTTAACCTACTTAGTGCAATTAGCGCTTCATTAGAAAGGCTAACTAACTATTGCTTCTCTCCATAATGATTTGCAACAGTGTGCACATTAAAGTAGATAATCAATGGCTGGCGTTCACGGCTCCAGCACAGCAGCTCTTGTCTGGATAAAGCGTCTGATAATACGACTGCAGTGGAAGAGCGTTTAATTGCAGAACGTTTCTCTCAGCCCCAGATTTCTCTTCCCTAATGAAGTGTCATCCGAAAGAAGAAAAAAAAAAAAGCTGTATTGATTTTTTTCAGCAGTCAGCCTTCGCCACAAATATGTAATTATCCGTTTTAGATGTGGCAGGGGGATGGGTGTAATCTATAGCAGCTAGCCTTTGAGCTACACTGACAGACCCGTATAGTGCTTTTACCCTTTTCAAAATATGCCGCTCCGTGATGAATGAACTTTACACAAAATGTTGTTCTGTTCTGGAGCGTTCCAGATAAAAACTGTAATTCTACAGACGTCTGCATCTGGCTTTCCACAGCAGACATGTTTATACACACACACACACACACACACACACACAAGTTTCTCTTCATTAGTCAGCACATCTCATAGACTTACAATCATTTTATAACAGTTTAATTAGACTTTCTATGGCCCCTGAACATAAAATCACAGAACATTGTGAAAAACACTAGGTTTAAATAATACATGTACAATAAATGTAAAATCATTTGACTGATTTATAGGACTTTTAAACTAGTGAGGGACAGTAAAATGTCTTTAACGCTCGGTTGTCATGATATTTCATTATATGCATGAGGACATTTAACCCTTGCAAGTACATCACACACACACACACACACACACACACACACACACACACACAAGCCAATGTGAAATGGTATTCACAACTTATTCTACATCAACCACTTACTTGCACTTATTTCCATTTAAAACAACGTAAGGCAGGAGATACATTTTATCCTCTGAAATATCTGTAAAACTAGAGGTTAGTTAAGAAAATGATTGATTGTTTTTGGAAGTAAATGAATTATTATATAGACACACTGTAAAAATGTTAAAAAACAGATGCATGTTGTTAACAGATTTTACCATTAAAAACCAGAGATTTTACAAGCACTGTTGGAAGCTTTATTATTATTATTATTATTATTACTACTACTACTACTACTACTATTACTATTGCACATTTCCTAAGTATTGTGTGTTACCCTGATGCAGTTTTGTGTTGCATTTTTTATGATATTACTGGCCATAGCTGCTAGAAGATAACTTCAACAAGTTGTCATGTTTTTTTTTTATTGTTTGTTTTTGTTTTCGTCTACATATGTTTAACAGTAACTAATCTCAAACATGTTAGCATGTTATTATTTCATCTAAAGTCATATACAGTTAAATAGTTCATTAAACATAAACGCTCCACAACTAACACGAAAATCACTTTTACATTAAATATGTTTCGCACAATTGGAAATTTAAAAAAAAGTGAATACATATATTATATAAACAAATTAAGTAAATTAGACCATTTTGGGAAATGAACTGTTAATCATTTGATTATTATATGTTTAATTTCATCATGTATTCTTTATGAAGCGAAACATTAGTTATCATCGTCATCTAAAGCATTTTTGGTGACACTTTACAATAACATTAGGTAACATGAACTAAGAATGAACAATACTTTACTGATGCATTATTAAAATCACAGGTTGTGTTTGTTGAAATTAGTTAATGCGCAACTAACATTAATAAACAATAACCAAAGGGATTTTAATTAACCAATAGGTAACACTTTATTTTTTGTTAGTCGCTTATTAGCATGCATATTACTAGAATATTAACCATTTATTAGTGCTACACAGTAGTGCTAATTATCAATTAAGCACATATTAATGCCTTATTCTACATGACCTTTTTCTAATCCCGCCAAAAAAACACATAAACTAAACAACCACCGCACTAACTATTAATAATCAGCAAATTAAGAGTTTGTAGTTAACAGTTAAAAAGTGTTACCTATTCTAAAGACTTACCAATCAAGATTAACGAACATTAATAAATGGTGTAATAAATGGCTTATTAAATGTTTGTTACACTTTACAATAAGGTGCCATTCAAGTGCTACCACATTTTTAAATAAGTTCATGTTCGTATGTAAGTCACAGTGTGTGTTATTTGAATTTCTTTCAGTGTCGATGCATCTTGATGCCGTTTCCGGAAATTAAATGTAAACATTGTGGAATTTATAGAAGACTATCAGTTCAAAGTGGCGCGTATATTGCTAACTTCACCTTTAATCATTTATCAGTATTGTGCTTTGGGTTTATTTGCCACAAGAAGTTCTATATTTATTGCATTTTTTAAAAATGAGTAAAAGAGCAACATTAGCCTGCCCCGACAAAACCTCACACTCTGTATTCTGTTTCTAAGAATACTGCAGAAAGTACAGGATCTCTCCTTCTCTCACACACACACACACACACACACACACACACATTTCCCCAGACTTCACTTAGTGGAAGCTTCCTCCTTTTAAACTTTTGCCTTTTCTCCTTTCCTCCGAGCGGCATTCTCTCTCTCTCTCTCTCTCTCTCTCTCTCCACTTTCTCGACTCATTCGTCTCCCTCCCTGTCTGAAGTGCAGCGATGGACGAGCGAACCTTAAGCCTACCCCATGCTGTGCTGCCCTTCACCATAATAAAAAGCCATTACCTTGACCGCTGACATGCGCTGGGAGGAAAGGCTGGGCCTGATATTTATTGATGAAACTCTGAGCTCCCAATCTGCAGCACTGAGTGGATATCATACAGCTGTCAGAGCAGACAGGCCTCAGAACAGTGACAGCCCTCAACATGGCCCATCTATAATTTATGAACTACACTGAAAACAAGCACCAAACAACAGAGCGGCCCGCCGGGCCTGGGGATTAACTTCTATAGCGCTAAAGAGCAGCGGATGCGTGCGTGCGTGAGTGTGTGTGTGTGTGTGTGGCGGCCTGGTTAAGGACTAGTTTGATATGGGGTGAATGAGTACAATAGCATGTGTTAAATATTCAAACTGTGCTGATTCTCCCGAGGCCGCCGGAGTGAATAAAATTACAGCCGTATTTACAGAGGAGGAAAGAAGCAATGAGAGAGAACAAAGGCTTCACCTGAGCTCTGCTGACTTCTCTGGTCATCACCTATAAGAGATTCATATATTCTTTTCATTTACTCTCTTCTTGCTGATCTTACTTTTTTAGTTTTGTTTTTAACAGCGAGACCGTGGCAAAGGACAAACGCACTGATAATTAAGAGCATAGCATCAAATTATTGACAGACTTGGACCGGATTCCAATTTGCACACGATCTGATGATTTTAAATCTACATGTTTTTTAGGAATAATAAAAAGCTAGCATGGTTTGACACTGTAAAGGTGAAGTTTTAAGCCGATTTTATTAGTTGCATTAATTTATTAATTTCACTTTGCAACCGTTTTCAGAAACGGCATGTAAACGATATCAAGGCTACTGTAGTTTTTATAGATGTTTTGAATAGATTTTTATTTCTATTTGACTTTTTAAAATAATATAAATAATTATTAATATTTTTATATTAGATTTGGTTTTAATAATTTGAGTATATATTTTTAATCGATTAAGGAAACTATACCTTGACAACTATCTATAATAAAATTATTATTATTATTATTTAAATAACCTTGGCAATATCACAAGTAAAAAGAAAGGAAGAAAGCATATTTAATTAAATGTAATATAAAAGTATAGAAACACTGAAATGGCATTTTCTTGTAAAAAAAATTGTATGTTAATCTTTATTAATTACTTAGGAATATTATTGTTTATAATGTAATCTAAAGGAACTTTCCACTTAAGTAAAAAAAAAAAAAATTAATTATATTAGCCATGTTGGTTACTCTTTATTTTAAGTTGTCCTTGTTACACATTTAACTACTGTGTAATATTTATTAACTACATGTACTTGCTATGTGGCTAGGGCTTGACTGTTTGCATGTAATTATGCATAATGTATTGTTGTTATAATAAGAACATGTAACGTGTAAAAAGAGCACCTCAAAATACAGTGCTGCACTTGAATCAAAGCGGTTGATTTAAATGAAATGACATCACTTCCTCTGAAACTTGCATTAGCGTGATGGCACTATATATATAAGCTGTCATGTATCCAGTCACCGGAATGAGCTGAATTTATGTCGGACACAGACTTAGCCGTGGGATGATGCTGTTCTGTTAATGGAGGGCTGGGTGGGAATCTACAGTAATTAATGAAGAACAGATGTTATCTGCTTCTTCATGACAAATACGTCTGGCCAGGCCAATTGCATGCAATTAATCTGTTACTGAGAAACATTGCGATCAGGAAAACATCAGCACATTTCAACATGTCTTTTGTTTTGGTGCATGCCGTCTGCATAAAGGAAGCAGCACATCTGTGCTAAAATATCCTAGAATGTTACTTTAAGAGTTTCGGAGGTTTTTCATCTTCTGTATTCTCTCACAGTTAAAGGATCGGCATTTCTGCGTGAAATTCATTAAAGCAATTTTTGTCACTGCTGTAATTTGACACGCTTCGTACAATACACTACAAAAATAAAAACGGCTATATAAACATTTTACACCCATTCACACCAGGAGCTTATACATACGCAACCGTTCACTCTACTCCACGTAAAGCTCTTTTGATTATTGAGTAAACAGTCAGTGAACAATTCTGAAATTAGTCGATATGCATATTTGGACGAGTCCATAACGTTCAGGCGTCAAATGATTTCATCCTGCGGTATTCGCAATATCTTGCGACATCTCTTAAACAACCTTCAGCCTGACAAAGTGAAGAAAGGCTTCCTCTTTTAAACGCTGTTCTTCAGATCGGTGAAAGCCGCCTTATCTCCGGCTCTGAACATTTTGACATGTGTGTGATCAATACATGAGCCTGTGATTAAATTCAGCGATGTTTAGGGAAGCTTCGTTCTCCGAGCCTCAGTGATCAAGAGGGGCCTCAGCCTGACGTTCGCAGACATTCAGAAAGCAGAGGATACAGAAGAGCCTCCCCTCTTTTTAGTCACTCATTTTTTTTTTTTTTTCCCCCGTCTTATGTCGATAAATTATTCCAAGCTTCTCCGGAGTCATTACGCATTTATTTTGATCTTGCTTCATAATTCACAGACTGCCGCACAATGTATTTTCTCAAAATGCGGGTAATTCGTTGATGCGGAGCGAAGTTATGATTCATTTATACTGCTGTGACAGAATAATACGGACATGTCAAAATGCATTAAAACTGCTCAATGTCTCGCTTTTATTTTTAGATCCAATTGAGATTTTACTGATCTTGAAAAATATACAGTGTTCTGTGTTTACTTCACCTTTTGGAGACGATGTGTTATTGTCCCAATTAATTTGTTATTCCTGTCACCGCAGGCATGGTACGCGTCAAAGCTGTCGTCTCTCTCTGCTCCGCGTCTCCAGGAAGAATGCCATTTAATTTCAGAGTAACTCCTTCATAACAGGAGAGAGTTTTTACTGAGAGGCTCTTAAGCTAAGTAAACACTGATTTGATTGCTCATCAGAGTGATGTATGGTAAATCAAGGGTGTCTTTGCTCATCTCAGCTCAGAGATCGCATGTGCTTTAAAATGCCTTCAGTTAGAGATTCAGAGCATGTGAAGACGGAGCGCCTGCTTTGACGCTCATCATGAAGGCATAATCTGACCATTTAGCTCTCTCTCTGTGAATATTTGTTTTTATTGCTCATAGATGAGGGTCGAGTGCACATGCTAAATACAAAGCGGGCGGCTGACTGGTTCGGGCCAAACGCTGATCTAAGAGGGCCTTCAGAGGTCTTTAATGCTGAATAACAGCCTATATATTAATATGTACGCATTTTAAATGGCACATTTTGGTATACAGTTAACACTTAAGTGTATTCGGATGACTTATAAGCTTTTCTGAGATAATGAGTCTCTAGTAGTGCTGACCAAATCTCTACTACAGACTTTATTCTGCAAGATGAAGTGTATTTTTTGATACTTTCTCAAATCTCTGATCAATGTAATCAGATACAAATATGAGCCAGTCATAGGTTCTTCAAGCTTATACTGTTCAGTGCGTTGATACAACCTGTGTTGTTAAAAGCGCTATATAAATAAAAATGATTGATTGATTGATTGATTGATTGATAGGTTGATTTTCTGCTGTTAAGTGTAACAAAAGTAAGTTTGGAAACATGTTTGGAAACCTTTTGGTAAGATACACTTTGTATCTTAAAGAAGGCAAAAAAAATCTGATCATCAGATAATAAACAAAACAAAAACAAACTATATATATATATATATATATATATATATATATATATATAATTGGACAAAAATTTGTTTAAATCTGTTTAAAATTTGTTTAAATTAAATAAAACTGTATACTGTAAATAGTAAACATGAGTAAGAAAATACTATTTTATAGATTCTTAATCAGTATTTGTTTATTAACTGTGGTAATGTGAAGACCACAATACTATAGCACTATAGGTTCTCATAGCGACCTGTGGCATTTATCCTACTTTTACGATGCGTAACATTTCATCATTACTTTTATGTAATTTTTTTTATTGTCGATATAGCTACTCATCTTTTATGTAAATTAATTTTGTAATATTGTGGTCAAAGCTGTGCTTTATACTGTATGCTAAGCTTTATTCATTCATTTTAAAAGTTTTAACTTGGTAAATAAGAAATACAAACAAGGGCCAAGCACCAAAGGGAACACTAATCACTGTAGTGGCGACTTAATAGTAACTACTCGCACTACTATCCAACAATTTACTAATTTAACAGTCGTTTGTTGTGTCCTAAAAAAATAACCTACCATGCATTGATTTCTCAGTAACATATAATGTTTCGCATTGCGCAATTCAAAACATTTCCGACAATATTATTTACTTTAACCAACAGATACTTTTTAAGGGGACAAGGTCTTTCTAAAGGCATAAGCAACAAATATAGCATGTATGTGTTCGGGGAACTAGAGAGATGGAAAATAGAGCGAACAAGAGAAAAGAGGAGAGAAGGAAAGGCGAGAAGCTCTTTTTTTTCCTCCGCCGCTGCAGCCTACAAGGATTTTTTTGTGTGTGCTGTTATGGTTCATCATTATTAAATGTCTCTTGTTAGATGGGAGAGGCGCTTTATCAAAAACAGCCATTCATCAGGAGCCAGGGCAGACAGCTCTCATCTGACCTCTGCTGCAATAATACCGCATCAACTAGGCCAACTACCCAGTTTAGCGGCAGAGCAGAGAGCAGCGACCGGAGGGAAGATTAAGTGCACTGCTTCAGCTCTCCGCTCCCCCGGGCTCTTCTGCCTGATGTTGTATTGATTGCAAAAGTTTACCAGTAAGTATCACAAACAACAATAGCCAGGTCAACGTTCACTGAGGCCTGAATGGTTATTCCCTGATGGGAGGGGAGCCGGCAGAGATCTCTGGGCTAAAGCTGAGCCATCATCGGCTTGAGAGAGGAGCAGCGGTTTGGGGTTGGCCGTGCTGGACCACTCCTCCTGACATTTAGGAAAGCGATATGTCAAAGCGAAGAGGAGAGAAAGAGAGCAAAGAGAGAGGGGCTGCGAGATAATTATAAGCCTTTGCATTATAAAAGGCTCCATCGACAAACTGTCCTCCACATCTGCCATGCAGTGCGCGGGCCTGTTAAGAGCTCTCAGTACCCCTCTATCCATCTAATTACCGCCATATCTTTTTCTGCCTACCTGTATATAAAACACGCGATACTTTTATGTTCCGTAAAGCTAGCCAACGCGTAAACTTCTGGACAGAAAATCAAAAGCCAGATTTTTACAATTTCTGAAGAAACGTCCAAAACATCCACCTCAAGAGCAGCAGAATTGCTTTGCAGTATAATATGAACATACTTATTTTTTGATGTAAGTACATAGTTGTTAAGGCCACTTAATATAAAGTGTGACCCACACTGTAAACCGTGTATTAACTAGGTACTGAACCTGACCCCACATAATAAGTACCATATTAATTAAATACATGTACTTACTATATGGTGAAGATTACTACTAGTGTTGTTGCATAAAATGATGCATAATTTACTGGTATTATAACAGCAAAGTATATGGAACATGCAACAAAGACGCATTAAAAGAAATTGTTACCGATTGTAGTTTCAATTTATATACTAAATATTTTTTGTATTATTGTGCTTTTACTTGCATTATAGCATTTGTACTTTTTTCTGTGTTTACAGTATATGTACAATTACACTCCTGTCCCTTAACCCACCCTTAAACATCTGTAACATTAGTCGTATCCTGCTTTAATAGCACTCAAAAGTGTTTATATAGTACATGCAATTATGTGAACTAAACGCGTACTTACCTAAGAAAGTGTTGCTCATGTAAGGCAACTAAAAAGGGTAAGGTGTTCTTGTAACACGTTGCATGTAGTTACTATATAATAGCAATAAATGATGCATAATTACATTTAAGTAATCCTAACCATATAGTAAGCACAAATGCGCTTAAATGCTTAAATTACAATAAAGAGTAACCCTACAGCCGTGCAGTATAGCAGCAGGCAGCATGAACGTAAGCAGAAAAACCCACAAGCTCTTCCACAGATCTGTTTGTGTTTGAGGCGCTTCAAGACACGCGGTCACAGCGAGCGGCATCCGAGCGAATCTGATCTGAGATCAGCTCGTTGGGGCTGGACTGAGTGATGGCGACTCCTTGGCCTCTGCGCCAAGGCCACCTCGCAGCCTTTCATCACACCGCCCGCGCGTGTCATCATCAAGAGACCGCTGCCTGCGCGTGTCATCATCAGGGGACTGCGGCGCGGCGCTGCGGCTGGCTCTGTGGGTGTAATCATGTGATTTGATGGTGTGACAGCGTAATGACACACAGAGCGGTGGAGTGGAGAGCGCCGCCCCGCGCTAGTCTGGCCCTCATCTCTGCCTCTCTTCTTCAGCTCTCTGAGGTGAAATTCAGATTTATTGATGTGGAGAGAGATGCTCTTAATTTCGGATATGTTTAATTTAATGAGCTGCGTTAATGGTAATTGCACGACTAAGAGGCGCGGCCTGTTTAAATCGCCTCTCTTTTGTTGTGTCTCTCTTTTGTTTTTCGAGATGCCTAAGGTTTAGGAGGCAGAGGACTCTCATCTAACTGGAAATGTGGTGTCTGGGATCATTAAAGGGACACTCCACCTTAAAATGAAAATTTGAATCATTCGTCCCCATGTCGTTTCGAACCCATAAAAGCTTCATTTGTCCTTTAAATACAATTTTGGATATTTTGGATGGATTGTGATCGTCCCGTTGACTGCCAAGTAATGAACACTGTCAAGGTCCAGAAAAGTATGAAGGACATCTTCATAATACTCCGTCCGACATCAATGATTCAGACAGAATTTAATGAAGCGATGAGGATGCTTTTTAGAAAGAAAATAAAATAACAATTTAGTTTATTACTTTTTCAGAACTTCCCTTTAAAGCCATATTTCACCTAAAATAAATATTCTGTAATTTTTGTTTAATGTGCTTTCTGTTTTCTTTTTTTGTTTTTCGGCTGCAGAATATTTTGAATAGTATTTAGTCACATTTTATTTAAAGGGGCTCTTGTTATGGTGTAATTATATTGTTACACACTGAGTATATTAGATGTGCTTACTATATGGTTAGGGTTAGAATTTGAATTGGTTGCATGTAATTATGCATAATTAATTTTTTAGAGTAAGTGCATGTAACACACAACAAAGAGCCTTCAAAACCAAGTGTGAGTGAATGTTTTGCTTCAGTGGTAGCTTGTTTTTTAGTGTTTAGTTGTGTAGATGAGCTGCTAGTTCATTAGCGTTGTAGACTGGATCTGGATCTGTGATGTTAATATTTTGTTGTGTAGTTGTAGTTTTTGGTCTATAAATGTGAGGTTTGGTCTGTAACCGCACTGTTGTTGACTGTAGATTAGTATTTTTGGTCCAAAATGGTCTGCAGCCATGTCTTTGTTCAACTGTAGATTTGTTTTGGTCTGTAACGGTGTAGTTCAGTCTTCAAGTGTGTAGTTATGAATTATTATTATTATTTCATTGTTATTAGTTATTGAATTGTCCTGTTGTATTGTTCAATGTATATATTTTTATTTTTATTTTTAGAGATGTAGTTTGGTCTGTAGCTATGTGGTTATTTAAATATACATTTGCAATGTTTTCTTTATTTTATTTAGATTTTTATTTGGATTAGTTGTTTGTTTGTTTTGGTCAGTAGCCCAGTGGTTCGGACTGCAGATCATCTTTAGAGGTATAGTTTGTTCTGTAGTCATATTGTAGTTTAAATATACATTTGCTGTAGCTAAGTTTGTAATTTTTATCTGACACAGTTGCTCTAAAAAGTAATTTCTTAACAGTGTAATTAGATGAATTACTCTCTCAAAAAGCTTTGCAAAACTTATTACGAATTACTTTTTAAATCCCATATTAAACTTGACCAAAAACATTAAAACTGCTCTTTTAATTCTTTTAAATAAATAATATTATTATTGAACTGATTGAATTAATTAAAACCGTTACATTAAAACCATACATTTTAAAATTAAATGTATAAAATATATACAAAATCACATTTTGATTGTTGTTTTATTGTTTCACACTGTATTTAATGCATTTAAGTCAAGTGTAAATAAATTATAAAACAACTAAAAGTATTTTACTTTTTAAAAGGAAGAATACATAAATAATTTTATCAAATTTTTGATAATAATGCATCTGAGCCAGCACCGGTCGTGCTGTAGATTATCTCTAGTGCTGTAGTTTGTTCTGTGACAGGGTGGTTTAATCTTTAGCTGAGGTGCTGATTGTAGCTGGCCCACACATCAAGCAGTTAAGGGCCTGAGGCACCACTGGAATTAATTACATACAAAAGCATTTTTGTTCTGAATTCACACACCAAATTTATCACTGGCCCTTTAATGTGCCTCATCTGAGTCCATCCAAACTAGCTGACCGCCTGGAGGCAAATAGCTCCTGTCCTTCCACGGCTGTGTGTGAGTATGTGTGTGTGTGTTTGCAGTATGAAAAGTGGGGGACCCACATATGCTGGAGGCTAGCCCAAATCCAGGGTGAGGGGTGGAGAAGGCTAACAATGCCCCCAGCAAATTCAACATCTAAGCCAGGGGCCACCCCTTTTACACACACACACACACACACACACACACACAACTCCCGCTGGGACAGGGGCTCAAATCCAGTCGTGACTCTGGTAATTGTGTCATTTTGATCATTCTTCATAGGCCTGGATAGGGTGTCAGTAACTATTTGCTGAATCCGGAATTATGTCTTTACTGAACGACAGTCTCTGTGCGAGGAGTCAGACTCAAATCACTGTAAATAAAGTAAATGAATATAAACAAATGTATCTAAATATTGTATGCACGAAAAGCATTTTTTTTATATTTTGGTGACGCTTTACAATAAGGTGTCAATTGTTAACATTAGATAACGTATTAACATGAGCACACAATGAACAATGCATTTATCACACTGTTAATTAATATTTATAAGTAAATGTATCATGTATCAAATGTTAAATGGAATCCTGAATTTTTTTATTATAATTTAATTAACATTAAGCAACATGGGATGAAAAAACACTTTTAGCATATATGACACTAGATTAATTGCTCATGAAAATTCAGCGTTGCATCACAGGAACAAAAGTCAATTTCTTAACATACATTTAAATATTTCTATTTAAATATATATTGAGAATTTGACATTTGTTCCTGACATCAAAAGAGTCACTTTACATTGTAATACTATTTTACATTTTTTAAATAATTTTTACAGTATTTTTTATCAAATAAATGAAACCAGAAGAACAAATCTTTCCAACCCCGTGCTTTCTAAATACACTGCAGAAATACCGTTCCGCCCCTACATGAATAAAATCATGAGAATCCACAGGCGAACGAAGGCTTTACGTTCGTTCTGTTAAAAACATTTTAGACGCTGATAGCGAAAATGCCCCCCCGTTTGATCTCGAGCCGCTGCTGAAGATCATTCGGGGTGCTTCCTTCGAACAGAAAGCAGCGTGGAAGGACGCAGCGGAGGGACTGGCCTTTCCTCACGCGATTGTCATGCAAGCGCGGTGGTAAGTAATAATGTGGCCTTTAATGATGGAATGATAGACCTGCCAAACAGTAGCTGTCCTCCCATACACACGCGCTCACAGACGCCAGCGGGGACACATTAGCATATCCTGCTCAATCCTCAGCTGCCTTTAACATAATCCATATTTGTTGGGTAAAGTCCAACAGTGAGCCCGCTCCTGTGGGTGCGTGCTGCTATGACAGTCTTCAAAGGCGGCTCTGCCCGCAGCATAACGCATGCTTGACCAGCTAAGCAATTCAGAAATGCAAATGGCAGGGCAGTCTCCTCTCTGCCTTCAGCTCTCAGGGACAAATCCCTTTTGGCGAGACATCTATCTGACTGCCTGACTTAGTATTCCTCAACACCAGTGCAGAGTGCATGTGATCTTTATTCTAAATGCTGCGAGAGAGGGAGAGATAGATAGATGGATAGATAGGTAGATGGAGAGAGAGAGATGAAGAGAAAGGGAGACCTCCTGTCAGCTCTGTGTGAATGTGCTCAGGTTCTGGGGCATGTCAGCGCATACATCACGTTTAAAAAGAAACCCATTTCACATTCACCTTATACAGTCGCACAGACTGTCGGGGAGGTTAGAAACTATCATCTTTCTGCCGTAACAGTCGGATTCGTGCTGCTTTGTAGAATATTTGATTACGATGTGATGTTCAAAAAGACGTACGGCGAGTAAAAACGCGTAATGTTGTATTAACGTGTTCAAAGCATTCATGCAAGAAATATTTTCAGATTTCTATTTAAATGTGAGAACAGCCTGTTACATTTAAAATATATTTTCATTAATATTTCAAGATCAACTTATATGGTACTGGACTAAAAAATCAAATATAATATATCGGGCTTTTAAAGATTTTATTTATTTGTTCATCCCTCAATCGTCAATGTATTGCATTGCGTTCTATATTTTCGACCCCAATTATGAAAACTATGCAGCTTTAATTATAAAAAATATTATCTTACATATTTTTGGGGATATTTATATGTTTATTAATGTATATCATTTTATGTATGTAGCTCTTGGTGATTTATATTAAGCGCTGTCAAACAATTAATCACGATTAATCACATTCAAAATAAGTTTAGTATACTATATATGTTTTGTGTACCATATATATATATATATATATATATATATATATATATATATATATACATATATATATAAATACATAGAGTATACATATTGAAAATATTTACATGTACATTTATATAGTTATATTATTATTTTTTATATTACATAAAAATATATTTCATATATAAACGTAGCATATTTTTCCTAAATACATACATGCATTTGTTTGTATTCATATATAGATAATAAATAAATTAAATACATAAATAAATAGATTATATTTATTTATATAGGATGTGATTAATCACAATTAATGGTTTGACAGTACTATTTATATCAGAAGCTTTCAGAAGCTCTTTTTAGTTTGCTCCAAACTGTACATTTTGCTTAGTTTAGGCCTGTTATTTATTTATTCATTTATTTACTTATCCTTCTTGAGTATGAGCTAAACGAAGCCATAAAAGCCTAATAAAACTCGATACAAAACATAAATGCAAACCATTTTGTCTAAAGCTTCAATAAACGGTCTCGATCTCGTTTTCTTTTACTGGCTCTTACTTCACAGGTTTTTTCACAAACCCCAAAAACAAGCGGCGGGGCCGAAATCAATATCTGATTGGGACGTGACGCGCATGACCGGCTTTTTTGATCCTGTCAGAAAACGCAGGCCGCGGGTTATGCAGATCTAAAGCCCTGTAAGTGAATTTCCATTACGCAATGTGCCACGGAGCTTCAAAGAGCGGGACTCGGAGCGAGGGAGAGGTATTATATTTACTGCCTTTACCTGAGGGGTGCGTGTAATAAAACTTTAACGGGTCCATAAAGCTGTTCTTGTAGCAGATCCTAATCAGCTCTTTGAGCCTTTGAGCAGACGGGCGTTTATATACCCGGCGTGCTCTTTCACGTCTCCTTCTCTGTGTGCCGAGAGAAGCTTTTACACAGAGCGCCGCTTTACGGGGGCCAGACTGATACGGCGTGGGCGGAGAGGCTTATTGCTTAAATGCTCATAATGACCAATTACGGAAACACATCATCCATCTTAAACATAAAGATTACCGAGTCCTTAAGCGCTTAAAAGCGATCCTGGGGTGCGATCGTGTCATGTGTTGACAAGCGTGTGGGTTTGAGTCTAACCTCCATAATGCCTCGCTGATCTGAGACTTCCTGTGAGGATCAAGATAAAGCCGCCAAACTCTTACACGTTGCTATCGTCCATTAACGACACGGATCGAACTATTTTGAGGACTACCTTTCAGAAGGCCGTTCAGCTCGTACTTTGGCATCTAAACCTTGTGTTATTAATGCTGTAAGAGATCCGGGGAGAAACGTTTAAGCTGAAGGAGAGACCCAAGGCATCAGGAGCCTAGAATAACGCATACATTTTTGGTGACTGGCGTCCCTTCGCAGCCGCTTTGACGCATTAGCCAAACATTCAAAACCATAAAAACATTTACACAACAAAAGCATCACAGTGACTATTTTTTTATTCGTTTGTTCGTTTATAATACACACTACTAAAAGGTACAAAGGTTTTAATTAGTTGAGATACAGCCGCTGTTTTTATAAGTGCCATACATCACAAAAGCTGTATTTATGCAATCCGAAATAAAAAACTATGTTGTGAAATATTACTGCAATATGGCAAAATTGAACATCAAGCTGTTTTTAACACTAATAATAATAAGAAACATTACTGATAATTATGCACCAATAATATTTGATTATAATTAAGCAGCAAATCAGCTGAAAACAATATTTTAAAAAGTATTTCATTTATTTAAAATGTATTGTATAATGTGAGTAATTAGCGTTGTCATAAACGTTTTTTTACATAACACATGTATGCGTTCTGCATAATTTATTACGTATTTATGAAACACACATCCAGTATATATTTAGATTTTTTTAAATATATTTAATATATAAACATAGCACTTTTTTCTTAAATACGTACATGCATGAGTTTGTATTTACATATACATAATACATATACACAGTAAACCAGAATACAATATTTTAAATAATGCAAACATTCTATTAATCTTGATTCATTTTTTTACAGCACTAATTCAAATAGAAAACAGTTATTTTGAATTGCACTTATGTATTTATTTTATTTCATTTTAGATCTAATAAATGCAGCCTTTGTGAGCATAAGAGACTTCCAAAACATTCTAAAAAAAATAAATAAAAATAAATATATGATATATATATATATATATAAGAAGTGCACTTAATGTATGGAAAGTGCACTTGTAGTATACACTTAAGAATATGCTTGAACAGCACATTCATTCATTTTCAATTCTTTTATTGGATTTTGTAATAATCTAATAGTACATTTTAGATCATTTTTTTCCTGTCTTTGGTCCCACTTTATAGTTTTATATTACATCAAAAAATAAGTGCAATATACTTATTGTGTTCATGTTGCACTGCAAAATGCAAAACTGTGAATAACAAACATCAAAGTTCTTTTAAATGCGACTGCGCTCGAGTTTCACCAGTTTGCAAACGGAGGGAAAAGTAGAAACTCTGGTTGGCGCTCTAAATCTAATATCGATTCCCATCACCGCAGGACGCAGCGCATTCGGTGTGAATACATTAAAAGTAACTGCTCACAAAGCGAATAAAAAGCTCATATATTTGAGACACAAAGACGGACGGTCAAATAAATCAAAGATTCGGGCGTTCGTGAGACGCGTCAGTTGTCAAATCTGAGTGAAGGAGTTTAGTTAGAGAAGGACTCGAGCGGCACCTATTTTAATAGGCATGAAAACAAACATCCAAACAGCGCTAAACGCCTACATGGCTCCACACACACACACACACACACACACACACACACACGCACTCTGGAAAGTTGAAGTTCCTGCTGTTGACCACTCTCTGTATTTCACCTGCTGAGCAATTACCTGGTGGGAACTATCAACACTAGTATTCACACACCCAAAACCTTCACACACACACACACACACTTTCTGCCGGCTTCTTTGAGTGGTGTTTTGTTGAAGGTATGAGCGGACCCCCGTGCGCGGCCCCTGCCTGCGCTCGCTACCCTCAGAGACAGCGAGAGGGGTGTCAGGACACACGTGACCCTCTCGCTCACACACACACACACACACACACACACACACACACACACACACGCCTCTGCATGTCATCAGGCGTCTGAATTGCATGGGCTGTGCCGGAGCAGCAGGGGTCACTCAGGAGTCCTGCAAGGGCCGCAGACATGTGCTGGTGTGTGTGTGTGTGTGTGTGTGTGAGAGAGTGTGTAACGCATGGACGCTCACAGCCTGTACACAGCAAGTAATGACTCCACTGCCAGCCCAATAAAGACAGACACAGAGTCTCCGTTTCTGCTTAAACACACACGCTCACACACAGCGATGAGGGAGGAGTTGCCTTTGTTCACTTGTACGGCCGGCGCTATACACACAAAAAAGGTCTAGCCTTGCTTCAGAACGAATTAAAATACTTTATTTTTAATGTTTAATGTGAAGAGACAACTATAAGCTATTAGTAGGATCATTTCTTCAGAAGTTTAGAATGGGATTATCTGTTTGTCCTAACAATGGAGGACAGCAGGAGACAGGCCATCCTGTTAAACAACCAATCATCTTATCCCTAATGCAGGAATGAGTCATATGCACTTACATAATTAGGTCAAAACAAACACTCCAAAGTTCAGGTAATTGCATTTAATATTCATTTAATTGCATTAAGTGTCAGAAAACATTACATGCAACTACTATGCATTAAAAATAAGTCCAGTGTAATTGCATATAGGTATTTTTTATATATATGTACAATGTAAAATCACGTACATGGTATTTAAGGCCAGCTAACAACATAAAGTGGGAGCGTAAAGGCGTCGCTGTGTATAATCAGAGTAATTACATGATAAATACATAGGAATTGTTTACTTATTATAAGTGTAACACTTGTAAAGTCCTGTTACACATTTGTTTTATACGTATGTGTAGTTACACAAACATTACAGCTGCACATACTATGAATCAGTGTGTATTACACTGTTGTTACATGCTACGAACCCATGCGAGTACACAGCATAAATAAGTACAAGCATAAATATTGTATGTGTTAAATATATATTTGTCTTAAAGAGCTTTATTGAGGCTACAGAGTTTCAAAACTGAATTATGGCATAAATCGAGCCTTTCAGACAAAGATCTGTGACGTGACAGAGCGGTTCGGCTCTCATGTCAATATTAAAAGTGTTGGTGTAGCTACTGCATTTCAACTGGAAACTGTATTTACTATTATAGCATTTAAAATTACACCTAATAAACATCCTCTCACATCGCCATCACTATATGTGAGTACAAATGATATCAAATATATTCCCCCGGTTTCACAGATAAGGCTTAAGACTAGACCTAGACTAAATGTGGGTTTGAGCCGAAAGAACTGATCTTAAAACATGTTGACGCCTTTGTTTTGTCTTAAGATGCACACCAGTAAGGATTTTTTTCATGTTTATAAAAAATAATTAAATGTCCTAATTGAAGTACGGCCTAATCCTGACTTACCAGCAATGTGTAAATTAACACGGACCTTTCTCCATTGATTTTTTGGTTTGTTTTTTTTTTGCAATCTCTCGGTATGAAGAGGCCTTCACCCTACTTTCTGCTTCTGTCGTGATCCACGCGCTTTCAGTGAGCATGCAAAAAACAAAGAGCCTGTTATAAAATGTGCATATATAACATAAGTTGATAAAAGGAAGTCGTTGGCCGCGTAGCAGTCGTTGACCTGAGATGGATCTGGTTTTGTCGTGGTGCGTCGTTGACTCCGTGTAGATGGGTTTTCCATTGACTCGTCCATATGTTGATGGGCTGGATCTGGAAGAAGCTCTTTGTTTGGGAATTGATATTCACTCACTCTCTCGTTCCTTTGGGACGAGCCGCTGGCCTGAAGAGCCTCCCACTATCACTCTATCACTTCTTCTGGGCCTCCATCTTTGTGCCTTCACTCTTTTGTCCCTCCTCACATTGCCTCCACTTCCTTTGTTTTCCTCTCTAAATCCCTCTTTCCCTCACTGTCATGTTCTCGCTTTCTCTTTTTCTCTCGCAGTTTATATTTCTTGCTGTTTTTCTTTTCTTCCCCCTCCTCCTTTCTTCCTCTCCAGCTGTCCCCATCCCCCTCTCCTCTTTTCTCCTCTTCCTGTCCAAAGCCCAGTGAGACGCCCCACACCTGTACAACACAAACACACACACACACACACACACACACACACACACACAGATGCCCTCTAACAGCACCTTCCCTGTCTCTCTGTGTCGGTCTCTCTTCTCTCTCTCTCTCTTTCTTTCTCTCTCTCTCTCTCTCATCATCAGTGCCCACAAGAGTCTCTCGCTCTTAAACACTCGTTTTGTGCCTCTAAGCATGAGACTTATTGATATAAATAGCTGTGCACAAAGTGCACTCTGTTCAGCGCTGGACAGGCCAGAACATATGTGTGTGTGTGTGTGTGTGTGTGTGTGTGTGTGTGTGGGTGGGTGTGCGTGAGAGAGAGAAAGAGAGAGAGAGGGCAGATATTTAAAATTGCATAAACTTAAAAAAAAAAAAAAAAAGCTAAATATATAGCTAAACATTTTTAAACATCTTTATCTAAATGTATAAATATATACATATATATATATAATTTCATGTTCATTAAATTTTAATAACATTCTGGTATATTGATAGAAGCTTTTTGATGAGTTTTTATACAGTTATTACGTCTTTGCTTCGTCAATATACTATATAATGAATAATATATTATAATAATTTGGATAAAAATAATGTATGAGACCATTACGTATTATATTATATTATATTATATTATATTATATTATATTATATTATATTATATTATATTATATTATATTATATTTCTGAATCTCTGCTGGAGTTTTTTTATTAAGTTATGAGATTTACACAAAAAGTAGTAGGCCTATACTGCAATAGAATAGAATTATGCAATATTGTATAAAGTATATAAGTATATAAGTGTAAACAGATGTTAATTTTTTTATGAATTATAATTTTTTCATATACTGGACTGAGAAGTTCATTCTGTTCTATTTTATTTCATTTATTCCAGTTATATTCCATTCTATTCTATTCCACTCTATTTAATAAACAACCCAGTGTTCGGTTTCTGAATTTCAGCTTTTTTTATTTATTTACAAGAATTTGAAATAATTGATATATTATATTATTATATTATATATATATTATTGATATAATATAATATAATATAATATAATATAATGCATAATTGCAAACTGTAGTGTAATGAATTTTTAATTAATTAATGATATGCATAAATATGGTTTAACAGACATAATTTTGCCTTAGTTCCTATATCTAACATCAGCTGAAACACTGATAGACGATCAGATGCTTGATCAGGCATTTATCAATGCAATGAGTCCATGAGTAAACGCCTGGGGTCGAGACAGTTAAAACTGTGAAGTGTCCGCTGGATTTGAAACAGTTAACAGCCTTTATTGGCGTGTAAACAAAGGCTGAGGCGAAACGTCTATCTCTTTCACCCCCCTAAACCTGCACAACATCAGATGAATCTTTCCCCATTAAGATGACAACACAATTTGAGCTGAAGCTGAGTGTAAATAAAAGAGTGAGGGGAGATGATACATCAGAAGGAGACCAGCACACCTCCATTACACCAACACATTTATTTCCATCCAGAGAGAGAGAGAGAGAGAGAGAGAGAGAGCAAAGTAAAGCGATGGACACCAGCCAGGTTGCGGAAAGGAACCCGTATCTAAATGCAATAAAGAAAATGAGCATTTTGGGACGCTCAGACATTAACTTTCATCAATGCAGTCATTCCAAACACACACACACTCAGACCACGGAGTGTGTGCTCATAAAGACCTGGCAGTAACATACAAGCAGTCGTTAAGCACATAACAGTAGTTTTGTCACCATTAACCAGTGCTGAAAAAGCAATAGCAAAGCCCCATCTGTCGTGAGTGTGTGTGTGTGTGTGTGTGTGTGTGTGTGTTTTGTGTGCGATGTGTGCACTGTCAAAACAAAAGGCCAACCTTGGATCACATTCTTAAAAGTCATTTTTCTAGAGAGAATCGCAGCCATAACAGAGCATTCTGGTGCTGTTTTTGAGTGTTTAAAAGCTCCGAAGACAACATTACTTTGAGTGTGTGTGTGTGTGTGTGTGTGTGTGTGTGTATTGACTGAGCTGTAATTGATCTGATAGTTCTCTGTGATAATTGACTATTATCCGTGATTACAGACGGCAGCTCTGTGACCTGAACTCACTGACCAACAACACAACAACAAAAAAACTGAAAAACAGAGAAACAATAACAGTTCACTAAAACTGAAAAGCTGTTTTAACTTTTTTTTCCCTTTATATTCCCTGAAATAAAAAAATTCCAGTGCGTTCATAAGGATTTTCTCAGATTTTTACTCTACTCTCATCAGCTGGGATCGTCACTTAAATCAACCGTCGTATGTTTCTATGTATATTTTATGTTATTATACAGTACATGCCTTTACAAGACTATTATAAAATGCTATTATCCCTATACTATTACTATTATAATATTTAAAAGAAACTAAGAAATGAATAATTTTATTCAGCACAGATTTATTAAAAACGTTCCTAATGTTACAAAATACTGTTTTGTGTGTACTAGTTTTCTGCTTAAGAAAAAAAAAAAAAAAAGAAATCACCAAAAGAAGTCCAACTGAAGCCTGGAGTAATTCTCTGAAAATTCAGCTTTGCATCACAAAAATAAATCACATTATAAAATAATAAACATAAAGCATAGTGCTATTTCACAATATCGCAATTTTATTGCATTTTTGTTTAAATAATTGCAGCCAAGGTAAGTATAAGAGACTTCTTTTCAAAAAATCCTATTGACCCCAAACCTCTGAATGATAGTATTGTCTATCTCTATCTATCTATCTATCTATCTATCTATCTATCTATCTATCTATCTGTGTGTGTGTGTGTGTGTGTGTGTGTGTGTGTGTCTGAATCTATAAATGACTGTTATGAAATATCATTGTCCCTTCTTTAGATTATAATACGCTATTCAAAAGGCTGCTATTATAAACTACAGTCTTCTTCTTGAAACTTCAATGATATACATAAATGGTATACGTAAATAAATGCAATGGTATACATAATTCAGAACAGCATTGTACGTGTGTGTGCGTGGTTGAAGGTGGTTTATGAGGACACTACCTCACAATTCAAAAGGCGTAAAAAACACACTAAATGCCTGTAGTTACCTGCAAAGGGTAGGTTTAGGTGCAAGGCAATAGCACATACAGTATAAAATCACAATGAACCACAAACGCCAACATGTGTGATTGTGTGTGTTCAACCTGGTGCCCTGCGAGCAAGGAGTGTGTCGATGGTGTGTGTCGGTGCGTGTCTGACCCTGGCTGATAGGTCCCCTTGATTTGCTTTAGACAGATGCAACTCATTGTAGCTTAATAAATGGGATGACCCGGGGGAGTGTTGCTAAGCGTCTCTATTAACTCTCAAACATGTCAGCCAATATAAAAACCTCCTGACCCCTGCAAAGGTCAACTGTGACACACATGTTTACTGAGAGAAACAAGACCAGCTTGGACAGACCTGTTTTATGGGTCTGCTTTAAAAGAAAAAAGTGAAAGAGAATAAGACAGAAATAGGGGGGGAAGAGTCAAGGTTTTGCTTTAAAATCCTTGAAATTAAGCCAGACGCAATCAAAACCCTGGACTAACAAGTACAGCCAGCAAAGAGCAGTCGCTTTATTTAATATTTACCTGAAGTAATTACTTTGAAAAGCCCTACAGCAATACCACACTATTCTTTAAGGTGTCTTAAAGTACCACTTAAAACAACAATACTATGGTACATGACAATATCTATCCTTACCTTATGGAATACATGGTATATATCAAAGTGTCATGGTATAGATGACTACAGCTCATTATTAGGTTTTGATGCTGCACAGTGTAATCATTAAATATTTTAATATACATACATTCACACATGTATATATATATATACATGTGAACCGTATACTTTTCTGCTGTAGTAAACTTGCTCGGTAGCTCACCTGGTAGTAATACAAAGCACACCGGTAAGACAACGAGTCACATTAAAAGAGCTCAAAACACTCGTAGAAGTTTATATTGGGACAGAGAATGCTTCTTTCTGTCACATTTGGGTTAAGTGGACATTCACTTTCAAAATGTGGCGAAACGTAATGTCATTTTGCAGATATGGCGCCGCAGGCGTGTTTTTCCAATGAGCTTTACCACCTGATCAATACACCATCATCCTGCTACAGGACTTGTGTGTGTGTGTGTGTGTGTGTGTGTGTGTGAGCGTCTGAGCGCGATGCAGTCGCAACATTAACCGGCATTAATGAACTGTTTGCTTATGCAGTAATAATTAACTTCCATTACATTACTTTGTGTGATTACTTTCTTAATTGCCTGAATTATGCATCAATTTAATATCTAATAAGCAGACTCAGACATTAGACAGTGTTCAGAAACAAATTGCCGACTCTTTCCGTGGTTTAATTAAAGACAGCGCCATAAATGAGAGCGTGTAGGATGGATGTCTCCCAGTGATTTCCTGCGAGCTTAAATATGCAATTTATTATAAACACACATAAAACTCAAGTCTCGCCTCAGGAAGGCAAACCACAAGATGCCAATTACAGCATGTAAGCAGCCCCACCACTGCTTTTTACAATTCAGATTAATACATGTATTCAGGGAAATTCAATTTTGCATTATGCAAATGCCCTTGCATGTCATTTTTAAGTCGGTAAGTTTCATGTCTTTAATGGTGGCGAATAAACAGGAATCCCTCCCAAACGGCAGGCTCCGATACGAAGGAGGGGCCCAAAAACACGCGGCGGCATGATGAAGACGCCGCCCAACGCAAAAGCGAGTCGAAAAATGAGTAAATTATTGATTAGCCCCTGTCTTCGTTGTTAAATAACATTTCTTGTCAAACACTCGGTGACCTTGCGTTGTCTCTGCTGTGTGTGACGTTAATTATAGCCTCGGTATCAGCCTCATCTTTCTCAATTAGGCCATGCGCGGTAAACAGACAGACTGATCTCATCTTGAGCACTTTACAGAGCGTCTTAAACCCGAGCTTATTAAGAGTCCTCCACTCCAAACACAAAATCGTTACCTGCATTGACACACACCCCTCTGCTGCGTCTTAATTTCACCCTCCGCTCAAAAAGTGATACATTTACATTATCAGGGAAATCAATACAATCAAGCAGCATCGTGTGTGAAGGAAGGCTACTGTTCCTACGTAAGGCTTTTATAATGCGTGACTGTCACAGCGAAGTACTGTCTCTTGTGCGGGAGAAGTGTGCTTAGTTGCATTGAATGCGTGCTTTTAGTGCACTTGACGTACGCTACAAAAGGTGTACTTGAGGATAATATAATATTAATGAACTGAAAGCAGACTTTTTTTAAAAAGTGCATTTTAAAATAATCATATTTTAAAAAACTGACTTAATATTCTGCCTTGCCATAAAGTACTTATAATTTGTACATATTTTAAGTTGCATCTTCCCCATCGCAAATTATAATTTGTTATTGTAATTGCAATGTATTTGAATTACAAGCTTTTACAAAGTATATTTTAACAGTATATTTTGTCAGTACATTTTTACTATATTTTAAAGATAATGCAAATGATTCTGAAATTACATGTAAAGACGTAAAAAGTGGATCAAAACCAATTAAAAATAACTTCTTATCAGTTTAAACTGTAATACTTTTTCATTGCAAATAAGTGTATAAAACATTACATTCAATTTGCATATTAATAAAGTATATTATTTACACAATAAGCACTCTTTTTAAATGTGAAGTGCACTTCTTTTAAGGATATATACTGTTTAACCATATAAATAAAGCTGTTATATGTGACCTTGACACCTGCTAAAAAAAAAAAAAAAAAAAGTTTCCGTGAAGTATGGTTTCTTAGGATAAGAAAGTATTTGGCTGGGATTCAACTTTAAAGCTGCCTTAGCGATGCATATTACTAATGAAATGTTGATATATTTACGAAACATCTTCATTGAACATCATCTTTGCTTAATATCCTAAAAATGTATTTTTGGCTATTGCTGCAAATAAACCAAAGCTCCAAGGTCACATATTATCCCCTCATAAGACAGTTACAACCCTTTATTCCTTTATAAGAGATTATGATACACTGGGCCTCAATAAGAGCATGCTGCTAATTCATAAAGCTGATATAAAAAATAATTTTACCTCTATAATACATACCTTCATGCAACTGATTTCGTCTCTTCATAAAGTTGTTATAATAAACTATTCCCTCATTTCATCCTTTAATTGCTGTTTTCTCTTCTAATAAATCTCGCCGCATCACGAAGTAATACGTTAAAACGAACAGTGAATTCTATTTAGTCGAGATGCATCTCAAAAGACAAACGGCGTGAAGCTCGGGACCCCTGCTCTGTAGAGATGAAGCGAGGGGATTTTTATGAATGCGGGGTAAGCCAGCGCTCTCCACGCGACTGAAAATGGCAGCGATCCCGGGGACTGTGGTAAAGTCATGCATGTGCTTCGAAAGGTTGTTAGTTCTGCTATTTTAAACATGTTGCGGGGTGAGGTGGGTGATGCCAACCCAGACACAAAATGATGGCAGCGAGCAGACGCTTCACAGATCTCATCATAGTTTCTGCCGGCCGGTATTTACATCTGAGCACCACGTCATGTCAGTTACCTCCAAAAGCCTCTCCAAATGCTAAAGCCTCTCTCTCTCTCTCTCTCTCTTGAGCTCCCTCTCTCTTAAACAGACAGGGGTACCATTATTTCTCTGCTTCAGTACACTTAGGTGAAGCTTCAGACTCCAGTCTCTCTCTCTGTCTCTCTCTCTCTCTCTCTCTCACACACACACACACACGCGCGCGCACACACTTCTCAAAATCAAAGACAGGTCTCAGGCCTGTTATTAAGCATGCTTGCACCCTGTGCGGGGAAGCTGACACCAAACAAGCCGTTCCTCACAGACTCTACATGTGTGGATGCCATGCAAGCGTATTTGCCAGGAATTTTAAATATGTTGCATTCACTGCAGATTTCTCACAGGGAGGAGAGGGCAGGAGTCAGTGCTCGCTTACATAGAAATACAGCGCAATTATTACTGCTGCATTAGGTCATATTTTAATTTACAGCGTCACTGTTATACATGTACTTGTGTTATAGTGATAACAGCAAACGATACATGTACAAACAACTAACCCAATACAAAATGTAACCTTAATTCACTTAATTGTGACTTTGGACCACAAAACACGTTTATTTGTAACAATACATAGTATGGGTCGGCACTATAGATTTTTCTTGCATGCTAAAAATTATTCTGATTTTAAAAATCATGTTCCGTTCAGATATTTAATAGATTTCTTACTGGGAATGTATCAAAACGTAATATGCATTCATTTGAACAACTTTAATAATATTCATATTTAGATTTTCAAATAATTGTATCCCTGCTCAATGTAGTCCTATAAATCACACATTGATAGAAAGATTATTTATTCATAATATAGAAATGTCAATTTTAAAAAACCAATGATGATAAAATAAATTTCATTATATTATGAAATGAATATGTCATTACTTTATTGTTAATATTCTATTACTGTATAAATACAATTTATTCTTGTTAAAATAATAATGATAATAATAATAATAATAATTCTTATTATTATTACTAAATTAATATAAAATTTACTAGCAAATTTTTCAGTGAAAATTGTTTACATTTAGTTTGCAATAACTTCGTCAAACATTGACATAAAATTTTACAAATAATTACAAAGAAACAGTAAGTAACACTGAATTAAAAATAAACATTTTGACAAAGACAAACATTTTATTTTATCATAAAAAGTATTCCAATAGAATTTATTTACAACTTTGAATATATATTGCAATACATATGCAGTATTTTGTAATAGTCGGTATGGTTTATGTTTCAAATGTTAAAAACTATCTGCAATGATAAAACTCAAACTTTCCTGGGGCCTCAGTTATAACGTCACACTTTTTATTGTCGAATTATTGCAGGTTTTTGAAAATGTAAGCTCGTAGCTAACTGCTCTAAATTATGACGATTGGGGATATTTTATGTGTTAATAGATTTCACATCTGCGAGATTTCTGTGCGTACCTTCATTCTATGAATCGCACTTACGCGTTTTCAAGAAATGATCAAAGATCAAATTTAGGATGGTTTCTGGGCATCATCTTTTAGATGAGACCCCTGGTCTTTCTCAGTGTGTGTGTGTGTGTGTGTTCTTCTGGAACGGTTCAGTACTCTAATAGGTGTGTTTATCTCCACAATGACCCAGTATGTGTTGGCAGTGGACTGGATGTATCTGGGCTTGCTGTGCCCTGCGGGAGTCTGGGACTCCAGACCTGACTGAGGTCAGTATAACTGCTGCTCAAATTATCATCCCTACAGCATCCAAACACACTCAGCCACACACACACACACACACACACACACAACAGAATCAGACGACTGCTAACCAGTCTAATAACCAGCTATGCTACCACTGTTTAGGAAATGTTTAAGAAAAAATCACACGTCATGATTTCGGTTCATAAGTTTACAACCCCCCCCCAAAAAAAGTAAGTTATTCACATGAATGTCTTTTGATGACAGCGGTGGCCGGTATAGTTTGCTTAGAGCTTATTGGTGTTAAGAGTAACTGCAGCAGTTATGGTATTTGAGCATATTAAAAATGGTTGCCATGGTTAATTTTACAACATCACTTGGGCTGTACATTTTTTTAAAATACTATTAATTTGCATATCACACATTTCGAAAAGATACCACCCCAGTGGTAACATGTGGACCTTTTTTTCCTGAGACTTTTTCACACGTTTTAATGCTAGCTGTCAGTAAATCAGTGATCATCTGTAGATTTCACTGAAAATTGAGTAGTGTGTGATGGACGCAGGTTGTTTTTTTAGCTTCAGGCTCCGATTCCATCTAGCTGGAGGATATCTAAAAATATTTTAAAATGCATATTGTTTTCATAAGTCATCCATCTCCTAGCAACAAGACAGGGTTCTGCATTAATTGTTGCGTTCGGTTTGACTCGAACGTCTGTTGGTACGCCGCGCTTTTCTCTTCAAGAATGAGTGCAAGAATGCATGTTACTTTAAAACCCGTCCTGTTTTTAAAAGTCACGCGGCGCATTTGAGCCGTTGGTGGTGTAACGTCAATGATAGAGCATATTGCCTATTGAACACTGCGTGTGTTTGTGTGTGTGTTTCTGCTGACACCAGAGGAATCGTGGCTGAGGGAGGTTTCACATCCATTACTGATTTCAGGAGAGCTGACGAGCTCTGTGGCATTTCATACGCTCATACGTAACGTACATGGATCATCGTAAGGGTCCCAGTTAATGGAGAATATCTGGTGTCCGTGTCGCTGACAAGATGAATGTGGTATTACATTAGGCACTAGTAGCACTGCAGTTAATAAGGTTATTCTGCATGTCTGATAAGGTGCTTTTCTGACACATTTGATCATAAACATAATTCATCTGGGGCATAAAGACAAGGGTCAGAGACCAGCTTTAATGTGTATGCGTATGAGAGAGAGAGAGAGAGAGAGAGGGGTACGGCCTGAGTAGCAATGTAAAGCACTTTTAATGAGTTAAAGCAGCAGGAAAACACGTTGCCGTGACTTATCATACAGTTTGCGTAATAAAGCAGGAAATTGAAGAACTTTGGTATGGTTTGGTATACGCTTTTGTATGCCACAGACTGTCAGGCGATGTGAACGCGGGCGGACGATGACAGCGGTTCGAGTTGAAAGTAAATTGCTTGTGAAAGTCGCAGATTATCTGTTCAGCTCTGATTAGGTATAATTAGACTCGTGCAATAATCATGAAACTGCATTTTCGAAAATTACTTGCTATCAGTAAGCAGCAAATTAGGAACAAGAAAACTCTTAGTTAACGTAGTGAATATGTGTTGCCTAATCCAAAGCGGTGCCATTTTTTCCCTCACAAACCAATTAAGTGTGAAAGATCACGACGATTCCCGGTAAGAAATGCTCGCGTGACCTTGCTTGAGCCTTTTTGAACAAAAGTGCACTAAAAGTGTGCAGAGAATCCGACTTTTGGAACAAGACGAATGTTTGCGCGACAGATAAATACGAGCATATTATGGATGAATTGTTCAGGAGTCTATGAAGCGTTTATTAAAAATGAAATAATCATAATAAAATGTTAAAAACAGATAAAAAGGCAAGCTGAGCCAAGAAACACGAAATACACCTTTTTTCTTTTGTAAATAATGTGATATGTGTAGATTTAAAATCTCTCTGTGCTGATATTTCGCACGTTTGAACACACTGAGTATCATTTATGCAAACGAATACATTTAAGCACTAAATGTGTGATTCACAACGCGTAACAAGAATAATTTACAATAACAACAAAAAAAAAATGACGTTTAGAGATGTGAAGGCGTTTCAGTAAACGAATCAAGGTATCTTAGTTGGGCAGATCTTGACAAAAAAAGCGAAACGCGTACAAAAAGCACAAACACGATTTCCAGTGCGCGTCGAAGCCGTCCGAGGAGCTCTGGTCTGAAATGAAGCCGTGTATTCTAATGGAAACGTTTCACACAGAAGACGGCGAGCATCCCGCGTCAGTCCGCCGTGTTCAGGGCTTTCTGTCTCTTTACATAAAATGTGCCAAATCCTCCAGTCTGTGTTTTATTGGCCTAATAGACACTGTAGAATCTATTTTACCCACATAAACAGACAGGACAGCAGAATCAGCAATGAAGAGGCCATATGAATTATGTATATTACATTACCATTCTCCTCCACTATCAAACACTGCCAAACAATAGGGATGGAAAATTGGCCGGGAACCAAGATATTGAGCAATTTTTTGTGCATGGTTCTTAGCCACCGTGGCTGTGAAATTCTATTTAGCTCTTTCTGCACAGATATACATTTGTTCGGAGGTAGGGGTCATTTTTTTTTTTTTTTTTTCCAAGGAAATCTAATGCAAACAAGTGCTGCATAATTGAAAAGTCTTCGTCCGCAGACTCCACAGCCTTATCACGGCGCGCGGCGTCTGAGAAACGGGGCGAATGGGAGATTGGAAAATGGAAAGAATTGTTTCATTGATTTTCCTTTATAAATCAAAGGCAGATAAATCAAAGAAGGCAATTCTCCCCGGCCGCTTCACTAAAACCTTTCATGCTGCCTACACAACATGTCACAAACTATTATTTGCAATCATGCCGCGCTTATTAATCTGGAAGCAAATGAATAAGTTGTTAGATGGAGCCACAGAGGGATTTATTGGGATGCAACGCACACGCCTGCCGTATTATGTTGCGAACACAGAGCGGTTGTTGAGAAGCTGCCCTTTCACATCGAATTTTACCTCGCTAATTCATATTCTCATCGAAACGCTTTTGAAAGCAGGGGTGAGTAAAGAGATTAAAATAACAATGGAACATCTATTCCAGCCGAGGCGTGTGACAACGAGACAGAAGTAGAGCTGCCACAAGGTCAGATGTGAGCAGGTATTTGCACACGTGACTCTGAAGATAATAGCACATTAATATGTCAGTCACCGTTCCTTTTTATGATCAGATTCATGCAAGAAAAGAGAAAACTAAAGAGAACAGAGTTGTGCTTCAAACGTTAGTTCTTCCTGTTACTGAACTGTTTTCTTTACAACAGTATTAGCTTGTTGCTATTATATATTTTATAACATTACAAACATAACAGACAGAAACTTAACTTTATATATATATATATATATATATATATATATATATATATATATATATATATATATATATATATATATAGATGCCATTTATTCCTGTGATGCAAGGATGTTTTGCAGCGCTAAAAACATTGATAAAAATCTTTAGTAGAAAGTGTTATGCGTTTCAAAATATTCGCTAGCATATTATTATTATTTTTCTGTCATTTAATTACAGGAATTTTCGATGAATAAAAAGTTCAAAAGAACAGCAATTTTTAATTCAAATAACTCGATTTAATGCATCCGAAAATGCTGTTAATATTTTTTAGCATCATGTCGAAATGAGGCGTTAGAAACCAGTGCTGTTACTACTACTGTCATTATTATTTAGGATTATTTTTAAGATTATGTCAATTAAAGCAAATAAGTAAAAAGACCAGCATTTTTTTATTTAAATTACAAAAATATTTTGTAAAATATATATGTTTTTACTTTTGCGCTTTTGGTTACTTTAATGCATTTTTTTGCTTAAAAAATAAATAAAAGTGAGTCAAAAAATCAGTCAACAATAAACATGTATGTATCATTATTACTATTTTTCAGGATCTCTGAGTAAAAAGCAAGAAGTTCCAATTAAAAACAACAACAAGAAAAAAGTGTAATATATACAGTATATATATATATATATAATTATTATTAATTTAATGCATCCTAAATTGTGGTTAATATTTCTTATGAAAAACATTAACCATTATTATTATTATTATTATCATTATTTGTGAATGGTTTCACGATTTTTAAAAAGAACAGACATTTTTAATTCAAATTACAAAAATATTTCTTAAAATATTTAGTTTTTGCTGTCACTTTCGATCAGTTTAATGCGTCCTTGCCAAACAAACGCATTCGTTTATCAAAATGAACCACAAATAAAAATAAAAAACTAAACATGACAAATAAAAATAAAAAACGTGATGTTTTAAAGATCGTCCACCGTTCACATGAATGCCTTTTCTTTGTCTGGTCTGGTGTGGGATAGTCGTCCTTACGTTCCGGAGGCATGTCAGCATCAATTTGGCCTTTTCTTTGGGATCATTACAGCAAGCATCTGTTTTTTTAACCGACTGAAACAGGTTCTCTTGCAGCATTTCCCCACAAATGGCCTGTGACTGGTTTTAAAACTTACCTCCCCTCCGCTCTCATAATAGTACCCTATTATCCCCTCTGCCCTTTGAGCGCCCGCCGCTCTCCTAAACACACAGACCCCGCAGCTGATCTTTTCATAATATTTTAAAGAGGGCGTCCCTGCTGGAGAGGCGTGGAGAAGAGGGACAAATTAGAGCTGACACTCTCTACTTAAATCAGCGAGATAACTGATCCTGAGGGACCGAGGGCCACATGGGGCCGAGAGGCTTCTCAAGGGCCCCTCATTGTACACACACACACACACACACTTACACACGTCTTTTAACAGGCTACAGAATGTCAACAATCCAGCCTTGAACGAGCCAATGAATCCACAAAGGAAAGAGGATTAAACAGCTGATGTCCCAAAATGCCATTCGGGGGGAGAATGAGAACGAGATCTATCTAGCGTGTTAAGTGGTCTTTTGTCATTAAGCGTGTTCAATGCGAAAGCGCGCACTGTAGCGATTTTCCGCGGAAAATTACAACCAGCGTGAAAATATACGCGCTCGACTTGATTGTTCCCGAGTTCACCTTTTAACCTTTACCGGCCTGAAACATGTAATGTCTTATTTTGGCGTCTCGCATGGACTGTTATCTTCTTAATAGGGCGTTTACTACATCTCGGTGCCGGCGGTAAATCAGAGCGGGAGACCAGAAGGGGTAATTAAGCCACATCAGTCTCTGTAAATCTCACGTTCGCTCTCTCTGTGCTGATGGAGATCTCTCGGGCGATTCTAGAGCTGTTGATAAAGGCAGGAAAAAGTCACAAGCTACACAAATGTTTTAAATTCGACTTCCTCGTGTAACAGCGGAGGAGCCGAAAAATAACGAGAAAAGAAAAATCTGCATCCGGTAAAAATGGACAGAAGAATAATACAGTTTGATCACTCATTTGATAGTCGTTGTATAACCATTATTCATTTTCGGTTAATGCAGCTAGAGAATAGCTAAGGAATTGCTTTGAGCTTTGTGCACCGTTATCAGAAAAATAATTAATCTCACGCTGTAAGTGCAGGGTATTTTATAAAGTAAAAAATTACTTGTTTATGAATGATATTTAGGCGATGATTGCATATACATTTTAAGTGCATAAAACAGGCATAGCATCCACAGAAATAACAAACACCTGACACGAAACATAATGAAATCATTATTTAAAAGTGGAAAAGTGGACTAGAGCTAAAGAAATGTGAAGCTGGTACTGATTCTGTTTCTGTTCAGCTTTGCTATTTTAAAATACTTTACCATAATCGTTAGCTCCTAATTTACTGTTTAATGTATGAGATGCGTCGGCGTGTAAACACAGCGCTCTGGACGTGCAGGAAATGAAGAACGAGGCCGGTCCTCTGTGGACCCTACAGCAGGACAACAGTGAGTTTACGGGCCGCGACCGGGGCAGCCTTTAATATGACCTTGAGTTTGTCTTCAGCCGGACGCAAACACCAGCCTTCTCCAGATTTACATTCACACAGCGACAATGCAGGCCCTCAGATTAGTGTTAAGATGAGCAAACGCACACAGTCCTTTTGAATGTTTTAGTCGTTAAACAACATCAATAGCTTTAAATTTAACTTTGGAGTATTTCAATTGCATTGCATAGCATAATAAAATATTAAATCTAGTGTCAGCAGGCTCATTGGGGAAAAAATGGGCCTGCATTTCTGTGAAATGATTTTTGTTGTTGTTGGTCATCAATTTTAAATTAAAATGTACAGTGAGTGGTCTTAAAAGCATGCTCGAGTTTATCCAAAACTGTTGAGCGAATATTATGCACCATCTACACCAATAACCAGTATCCTTACAATAAAAAGTGAGATTATGAACATGAAATAAACTCTCTGGGGCATTTTATCATGACTTAAGTCTCTCGAGACGCAAGTACAATATTGTACCGGGTGAGCTACTGAGCAAGTTTACTACAGTTATTATATGTGGCACTGTTTAATGTGATGCAAATATATTAATATACTTTGCTTCTGCATTGAATTATATGCTTGGGAGGGTTTTTGGTAATTTAGGTAGAGGCTTGTTTTTTATTTATTATTTTTATTTATTTTATTTTATTATTTATTTCACAAAACCAATTACATTTTAAATGATAAAACTAGAAACGAAGAACAGAAAAGCGCTGTAGCCCATTATTCCAAACGTTTGTGGATATTAAAACGCTTCTCTATGAGTAAAACAAAAAATCCACAAAAAAATCACCAAAACACCAGTTGATTAAAAGTTATCCAAAACAGAAGAAAAACATTTGTTTGCGCATGTTTTAAACGAATTTCGGACAGTTTGTCGCCGCTATGCAATCGCTAAAAACGCAAAAGAGCCTGTGGAAGTCTTTCTAACTCTAAGGGAAACGCGCAGATCCCTAGCAGATAAGCCTGCGGGTCTGATCCGGTCGGAATAGCCTATAGAGTAAACAACAAAGACAAGATGCACGCCATAATTTCACACGAAAGGCTTTAAAAAAAAATCGTCAGTTTGTTTGTAAGGATCAATGTTCCCCGTAGTGTTCGTTCTGCTCTCACCGTGATGAGCCATCGGACAGGCAAGTCCAGCCATCTGAAATCTGTGCCTAATTTATTACTGAAAACTTGATGGTAAAACATGGAGGCATTCTCCGTTAATCACATCTCCTAGGAATGCGTTCAGTGGGCCAATACCCTGATGTGTTTCCTTTTAAAAAGACAGGAAAATAAGACTCGCTCTCAGGCTAAGCTTGCGGTAATTCAGGGACCGGGGGACCGAGCTCGGAGCTGCTTACATCTGTGTAAAGTTCAATTCTCTTCATCCATTAACTCTGAATAAAACTACCATCATTTAGATATTTGTTCATTCAGTGTTCCTTTAGCTTGAGAGAGCGAGATCTGAGCCTCAATTCCACGCTCACGCTTGGCTAATCACAGAGGGGTACGGAGCTAGTCAAAATGGCTCCCTCTCAGCATTAAAATAAGAACCTCAAAGAGAAGCTTTTAGCCTGTAGCCGGAGAGCCTTTTATCAGATCAGAGCAACATCGAAAGCGGGATAAAAAAAAAACCTCGCAGTAAATCTCCGGCCTTTTATGTGCTGAAGGAGACCGACTGCTGTTTTGGCTTTGTCTCGGCTCTGGAAGTTAAGAGTGAGAGGATGATGGCACGAATGAAGGAAGGCTTGAGGAAACCACACAACTGGACGCCGTTTAAGAGCTCAGTTCTCAGGCCTGTTGAACCGGGAACCTGTTCTAGATGCGCCATAAGCCTTGTTAAGCACTGGCGAGCAACTGAAAATAAACTTTCGAGCAATTAATCTGCGGTAGTGTTTCTGGTCAGTGTGGCACCATATCCAGTTTTTGACAGAAATGGAAAGGAGGCTGTTAGGAATAGCGCAGGTTTGATGGATTATACTGCAGTTGACAGCTTGCTGGCAAAACTACTTTTCGAAGATGTGCTTTTTGAATCTAGAACCCTTTATGGTGCGCGTGAAAGACTGGAGGTCCATAAGATCCATAGCTTTCCAATTTAAAAAAAACGTCGACGCCTGCTATGGCATTCATTACTCTTTCACAAGATGCAACAAACATACACTGAAAATAAAAAGTAACCTATTATTGTGCTGTTAAAGAGAGAGTCTCACTCTTAAATTTAGTTATGTTGGTGTAATACAATAATGTTGATATTAAATAATATCAGTAATATTAAATAACTATTTTTTTGTGAATAAAATCCCTTTTTTTCAATACATTTTTACAATTACATATAGGTAATTAAGTAAAAAAATATATATATTTTTCCATTCAGAATCAAAATGTATATTAATATTTAAGTAACTTGGAGGGTTCTTTAAATATAATATAATATAATATAATATTCTTTTATCAAATGGCTAGTTCTGGACCTTAATTCTGATTGGTTGAGCTGCATTTAAAGCTGTAAAATATAACCTTTGTATATTTATACAGCATATTAAAGTCACAGTAAATTATAGCTTCTTAGGGATTATTTCTTTATTAAATATGAAACAAAAGATTATTCCACGACACTTTAAAGGAAATTATTAGGTTCTTCACAAACAACACTCTTATAGGAAAAATAAAAGTATTAAAAATGACCAATACAACTCTTCTAAAGCATCAGGCTCTATGCAGTATAATTCTATTTAAAAACATATACAATACCCCAAAACACAGTCTAGGTAGGAAACTACAGATGAATTGATCCAAAACAATCCTTTTCTGTGGACTGTGGATCAGACGAGACCGGTCGAAAAAAAACGGTATTGTGTGTATACTATTATCTATTATTTTCAAGTTTCAAAAAAGGCACAAAAACATTATAAAGCACTGTAAAGTTTTCGCGCACCGTGTTTCAAGTGTCCTGAAGCTGTACAGATGAATACTTTCAGTCATTAGTTAAAATCACACAAAAGACTGATGATCAGGTCAGGTCAACACAGTAAAATAAAGAAATTCTACATTGATTTAAAAAGAAAAGTGTGCTGGTATCGGATCGGATCAGTTCTGAGAAAATGGTATCGTTGCGTCCCTATAGGAAACTCACTACAGTTTTGAGACGGAGTCATGATATCAGATGAAGAAGGTGGCATTTTCATGGTTAGCCTTTCTTATGCGAAGAATAAAAGTGTATGCTAATTAGTCACTTAGCTGCTGCTTTTATCCAAAGTGACTTACAGCGTGTTTATTACAAGGACAGCCCCTCTGGAGAAACCTGGGGTTAAGTGCTTCGCTCAAGGGCACAGTGGTAATAGCTCACGGTACAAGCCTTACACGGTTCAACCCTAGAACTCCGGCGGAAGCGTATAAAGATCCAGGTCTACGCTGAGAAAACCATTGCTTGTCGTGACGCGCGTTCGAAAGAGACTGACAGGTTTAAACCCCAGCTGACGAACGCAGTCCCCTCATCCGACACGTCGTAATATCTCAATAAACACCTGGCTCGGGCTCACGTCACACCTGTGCTTTTCCGCGGTTAGACAGCAAGTCGTCAAGAGACCGACGCACCTGCCTAGCACCCCTGCATAACTCCAGGTGATTCCAGCAGGGCTCACGCGGGACCGGTGTGTGGCGTCGCCGGAGAGAGCACAAGCACGTCCGTGCGAAATATTCCTCGATTAGAACGTTTACACCCAGCGCGGGCGGGGAGCATACTGTTTAAAAGCCAAATTAAATTACACAGATCATCGAGAGCATGCTTTGATCATCACTTCGCGAAAATACCAAGCAATTCCGTTTAAAAGTGGGAATAAATCTAAAGAATATAAGTATACCTCATAATTATTTCCCTAATGTGCCTAATATGGCTTCAAGCTAACGTCAAAACTATTTTCTGCAGAAAAACAGAAACTTTTACGGCAAAACATCAAGAGGGTGTTAGTACATGCACTAATCTGATGTAATGTGATTTTATGCGAACTCCATTTTGGAAAAGCAGCATGAGACTACAGCACAATTTTCATAAACACACCACATTAAATTGTTTAAATTCAATAAGCATATGCCTCTAAATGCAGCAACGCCATAGGGACCGGGCCGTTGATCAATATTATTGCACACTTCCCACTCTATCAATTTAGTGTCTGCTAAGGGTTCATTATCCACTCTAATACTGAGGCTTAAATTAAAGAGGAAAAAGAGGAATATATTAAGAGTCCCTGCACCCAGAGGTATTTATTAATTTCACACAACAGCACACCTTCAGTAACTCACCTCGCTGAATTTCCATGCAGATGAGAGAACTACTTCTAATATGGAAAATAAAAACTCAATTTTCCGTCAGAAGGATTGCCTGAAAGCCATCTAAATAGGTCAGCGTGCATATTATATCAGTTTTTAACACCAAATTTGTCATTTACTGGAATTAAATGCCTCGACAAAACAGGGAGGGGAAACTTCAAATGACTCTATTACAAGCGCATAATGTCAGTTCGTAATAACCAGTTGCACGCTTTCTCTAGATTCGAAACAAATCCCGCTACAAAGCGATTTCTGAGCGCTAATAGCTGTTTGGCTTAAAGCTGAGCTTCAGTCTTAATGAGGACTGATCCAAACTTCACAAGTCATTTGGATGCTCTTTGTAATTATGCAAATGAAGGTGCATGTTTGATGAGGCTCAGTGCAGAACTCAGTGTCTGTGACTGTGATCCAGGCAGGTGTTTCATCCTTCAGTTCAATCACGGTGCAGATGAACAGCGCGTCTGAATTCACAAACACACACGGAGGATTACAGTCAAAACCATGATGAGTGATCATTACGCTGTGTCATTTATTCAAAGGTTGGAGAGCGAAATCATTTTGCGCACTGCTGTCGAACAATCGGTGGCTCCGCATTTTATTGACGGGGGAAAAAGTACAAGATGTTGACTCTTTTTAATTACTGTTCTCTTGCATCGCCGTTGCTCGGAATATCATGACAGCTGGTATCTTGTTTATTTCCATTTTTAAAGCCGTGCTGTAATAAACGGAGCGCAATTAATGCAAATAATAATAGCTAATAGTGTCATCCTAAACAGGTGTGCGAAATTATACGTTTTTGGTTTTTTTCACTCCCCATACTGTCACATCAAGTTTAGCTCCAACCCTAATCCAACGCACCTGAAGCTGCACATGGTGTTACTAGGTATACTCGAAACTTTCAGGCAGGCTGATTTCTGCTAATTCCTGTCCTCTAGTATCAAGCTTGATGACCCCTGCTTTAGGGTCTTAATGTAAAGTCTGTGACATTTTGTTAATTTTTTTACCCTGTCAACAACAGCTATTTTCAGAGTGTGCTGTTTTGTAGCATTTTTCTTTAAATGCAAATGAGCTCTGCTGACCCCGCCCTGTCATGGCAAAGTGCTATTGTCAATCAAAGTTTCATGGGAGGGGCCAGTTGGTGTGACGTCACACAGAGAGGCACCTGAGATCGACTCGATGGGAGAAAGGGGAAATGATTTAAAGACACAAAATAAAAAAACTGGCTGGATTTTTCTCATTATACACTCCCAGAAATAAAGGCACAAAAGCTGTCACTGGGGTGGTGCCTTTTCAAAAGGGACATGTTTGTACCAAAAGTGTACCATAAAGGTACATATATGCACCTAACATACTTTTTGAAAAGATACTGCCCCAGTGACAGCTTTTATACCTGTATTTCTGAGAGCGTAGGGTGGCTGTGTACACGTACTGCCAACACACATTTATGTTCAAAGAGCATGTAAAAGAGCATGTAGCATCCAATGACTCCTTTAAAATCCCCATTGACAATGGTTTAATTACTAATCTGTATGTGCCAATGTGTCTCACAGCAACACATCACACATGCTGGAGATTCACTGAAGATATATAATCCTACCTGTGATGTTTATTAAGAGATGAACATGCATGAAGTCATGAGGTCAAGCTCTTTGAAGAGAGTATTGAGCACCGCAGGCCGCCTCGATCATGGTGCGTGTAAAAAACCCCTCGGCCTTGGTTGTAAGACAGTTCACTCTGCAGCTTAGAGGACTTCTGCTGCCATTCAAACAGCAGAGAAGTCCGGAAAAGCAGGACGCGGTGCACCGTGTTAATGTGAATGAGTTTTTCCTAATGAAAAACTATTTAGGATTGCTCATTGCATCGTGTTGGTTTAGAGATAAAGGAAGTGGCAGTAGAGTTAACATGTAATGCTAAATTAGAAAATTACCAGTACCGTGTCTGCTTTGTTGTTACAATGCAGAGGCAATACATGGCTCGGTCTAACAGTGTGAAACCCAGAGTGTCCTGATCACGGTATTCATGAAAAGATGAAATTGAGTGTAGCATAAATCTGTAGCTTCGGGCGAAATCAGCACCCCTGCATTACACCACATGAACTCTTTCTATCCGAGTGGTGCAGCGGCATAATAAAACTTCAGTACAGAGACTAGAGTTGCGGGGTTTGATTCATATTCTGGATAGAACTTCTCAAAACACAGATCAGGGCTGGAGAAGCTTGACAAACTACAAGAATTTGAAGTAGCTTAAATGCAGCAACACACAACAAACCGGTACGAAAAAACAACACAGAAGCAATTTAAATAGCTTAGTTTAGTTAATCCTCACTGAACTAAAATAAATGACTGAAATGAATAACTTTCTTTTACTTACTTTTTTATTGATTCTTTCTTTCTTTCTTTGAACCTGCTTTCTTCGCTAAAACTAAAACGGATGCCTTCCCGGACACCGCATTTATTATTTATTTGCATTTTATTAATTTGCATTTATTAGTTAACCCTACTCGAGGCAGCAGCAATCAATAACTAATAGTGACACTATTATTTTAGTGACAGTATAGATGCATATTTTAGCAATTGTTCTGCTGTGCTGCGTTCGTGAGCGCGCACGTGGCTTTCTGACCAGCTAAAAGCGCGGGAATGAAGTGCATGGATTGGTAGTGATTATGAACTAGACTGGGATAAGCCCTGTTGTTATTATGCAGATTAGGCTTCCGATGCAGCATATTGTACAGATGCAGGGCAGCAGCTGCTGGTGCAGATGGCTGTTGTACGGCTCCATCAGCACACAGCTATTGTCTCCACTCCGATTGTTCTGAGACCAGAGAGGAGGGCTTCCGAACAACCCGAATGCAGTGAATTACGAAAGAGAAACGGAGAGCAGACAGCAAATTTATACACACGAGGCCGTGGGGACGGCGACGTGCCGAACAGACACGCAGTCATCTACATACACGCCAACATGGTGGCGCCAGTCAACTATACCACACGGAGACGCCGCGCAATGCAGTAATGCACACAGACATATGCCCAGCCGCTGCTGTTGTTGTTGTTGTGTGCCGGTGCCGTTTAATCGCTGATGGAGAAAGGAAATATTTGATTTGGTAAATGCTGTGTTTACCCAGAAGTTCTTAAAGTGTTATAACAAGTACCTTTCTTCTCCCTCTCTCCGGCGTTTCTGTTATACAGGCCTCGGGTATAATTATTATGGAAAGTGAATTCTTTGATATTCCCCGCCACACACATATCTGATAATATTTTGATATTCATTTACACTACTGATTCTGATCTACTCTAGGGGTTACTCTAGGGACTAGTTTAGTCGTTTGTGTTGGATGCGAACAGTTACTTTTACTATTATATGGGATAATTCGGCAAAACATAACAATTCTGACATCGATTAATCACTCCGATCTGAACTGAAAGTAATGTAGAAACAGTTTTCATTCAGAAAATACATTCACAGTTGCAATTGATTTGATACGCGCAGTTTATGTATTTATAAAAAAAATTGTATATAGATGTATATGTATATAGATACACATATAGTTATCTGAGGAACTGAAGGATGTCTACATCTTGACATTTTGGAGTTTAATTGTTTTTTTACAAACTTAAATTGTGTTTATGTTCAACCGACCTAGCAAATAATAAAAATCATAATATCAATGCAACATGATTTAATGCATTATCTGTTAACACAGTTCAATAAAACGGCATTCAAGAAATCTTTAAACGGCCAGAACAAGCCACAACCATTAACACTGCTATTATACAGAAATAAATAAATGAAGTAAATAAAAATGATACATTTCTACTCTATATCAAATTAACTTTATTCTCAAAAATAGAATGATCAAAACTGCTCCCAAACCGTCGCTTTCTCCAAAAACCTAAAATTAGATAAAATGAGAAAACATATTTTAACTTAAAATGAAAAAAAATGCAGAATGCCTTCAATCGCACAAAGTGAATTACAAAACAATAGAAGATGGTCTGAGTTGCAGCACTTACAAAAAAAAGTGTTCTGAAAATAAGCGTCTCTTAAAGGAACTATTCGCAAGCGATTCGTGTAAATTCTCTCCAACCTCCGACGTGCCGGGCAAAGCAAAGTCGATGCTTAAAATGAACAGGCATGTAAACCCTACACCAGCTTCAGCTGACCTTTCACCCCGTACAAACTACACCTTTACGTTCTTCATACTGACCTAAAGCGTCGCAGGAACGTCCTTCATAAACGAGATGTGTCAGGCTGATTTGGGCCGTGCAAAGAGAGGGCTGGTGGATATGCAGATATGTGTTGTCAGCTTTGCCCTCCAGGGGAACCGTGGCTTGTCCGTTCGATGGAGCGGCTCTCCCCTGCTGGGCTGATCCCAGATCAGGCCGCTACAACCACAGAGACCTCCTGGCCCTGTTCAGACATGACACACCGCCTCCACACACTACACGCTCCGTGTGCTGGGAAGGAGGTCACACACAAACATGCACGAGTGAGTGTGTGTGTGTGTGTGTGTGTGTGCATGCGTTTAAGTCGTAGTGGCAGTTAAACACAGTGTAATGGTCAGAGAGGGTGATACTGATCTGATAGTACAGGGCGATACCTCTGACAGGAAGCATGACCTCTGACTCTGCTACAGCGAAAGGACGCCCTACCTCTTTTCATCCTGTCTTTTTATTACGATTAATTAGAATGTGGAGAGGCCGAGTTGGTCGAAACAGGAAAGGAAGGTACAAAGAGAGAGAGGACGGTATATTAAAACAACGCTTTAGCAAACCGAGCTCAAAGCTGTTGAATCTTAACTGATGCAAATTTGATTGTGAATTACTATAGCTCTTCCGAAAATACTAAAATCAATCCTCATACACACACAAACATACACATGCACATGCAAACACAGTGTTGAGAAAAGTTTGATTTGCATATTGCAACACTACTTAAAAAAAACAAATGGCATTACTGAGTTATTTTTTATTCAATGTAATGCATATGCTACTTGTGCATTACTTTTTGTAACCTGCTATATATATATATATATATATATATATATATATATATATATATATATATATATATATATATATATATATATATTGTTGCATGTTTTAAAATATAATTCACTTAGGGGTTAAAAAGTGACGTGTTCCTAAGCTACCTGAGGATCGAAAGCGTTGTCCTCGCAAAAAGAGAAGCTGATTAATACACGTTTCCTCTTTATATTTCCTATTTTGAGAATGTATTGATGCAAATGTTTCAAATCTTGAGCTTAGTTTCAGGCACAATGTATCCAAAATACTTTTAAACTGGATCACACACGTATCAAGGTAATTTATTTCCAATTTATTCCGCGGATGGATTCAGAAAGTATATTTGGCAACAGTGCTTCCCGTATCAAAGTAAATTCGACTCAACTTCTCCTTGACATAATAAAGTTTTGTACTATTTTCCATAGGCAACCTTTCACTGTCCCAAATTATATGTCTCAAAGAACAGAGATGGGTTTAGAAAACAATGCATATTCTCTCTACATAGCGAAGTAAAGGGAATGTTTCACTCTCCACTTCTGACTGAAAAGCGCTGCTGTACATCCAGCCTTATTAAAAATCAGTGTACTCGTGTACAGCATGTATAGCAAATATATACAGTAAGTAGGTTAACTTTACATGTATGCATTTGGTATAACAACATGAAGCAATATATACTAAATAGTATATATATATAGCAAATCTCAACAGCATGACTGCGTACAATGTATCATGCAAACTATATTTTCACCGAACTCTAATCCGTCAGATGCAACTGCATGCATGTAGATTTTAAGATATTATAAAAAACGTTCCTGCTTTGAAACATTGTGAATTGCAAAAAGTGGTATACACATAAAATCGACTGTTAAAATGTCAAAAATAAAGCGCATTTCGAAATTAGCATGCATGCTAAATAGTTCATTACGACAGAGTTGTTTACACTGATTCAGTTCGAGGTATTAGCTTGTGTTGAGTACAATATCAAAAACACTCGAGGTCCCCCTTAACAGATCAGCATGCTCCAGCGTTAGCGGTCTGCCGGCCCCGGAGCGGAGCCGAGCGTGTGTGGGGGTGCGGAGGAGCAGGTTTCCCACAGCTGGGCCGCTCTATCAGCTCTTTAAAGGCGCTCCTCGGGGACCTACCACTCCTCCTAGACTCTGACATGTACACCGCTTGTCATATGGTCCAATTTGGTCAATACGGTCACACTGCTGCTGCGTTACATTAGATTAACCAGACGCTCTGAAAACAGGACAATATTTGGGTTTGCGAGCAAAATGTTGATATGCATGTGGAGCGCATCGGATAATGCGGTCACAGGCCCTCTGCGGTTTACAAGACTAATAATAAACATAAGGCACCGAAGAACTCGTGATATCGGACTCCTTTATTTATCCGCCGCTGACACTGAACGTGCAGTTTAATAGCGCATAATCCAACTCTGGTGATTAATTACACAAAAGGAGGGCAGGAGTGTTTAGTCAGCAGAGGCTCCTACAGAAAAGTCTGTCAATTAATATGTCATTTACACCCCATTCAGCCTCCAAATGCATGTTTAAATTTGATTAAAGCCTGTCTGTTTAAGTGCTACTTCCAATAAAGGCGGTGAAACGGGTGAAAAGGATTAGTGTCTGCTGCACAAAGCAAGTCCCCGAAGTGCTCTTTGACTCCTCCGCTGTCGCGGTTACAGCCGGGTCTGCATGGGGCCGATCTGATTGGAGGGCCCAGAGGGGAGGGGCCCACGGTCACCAGGGCATTGTTAGTGCCGTCAAAATGGCCTAAGAAGAATGGCTGATTATGCAGCTACATCCAGCGCTGCCTAACAGGGAGCGGATTTGAATTTCTAACGCAGCAGATGTTTGCTGGGCTCCTCCACGGAGCGGGCATATACTGTTATGCTAATTTCGCAGTGTTTCCCTTCAACCCCGGGGCCGGAGTCGTCGGAGCAAATGCGCAGATCCCTCTGTCAAACTCATAATTGGCCATTATTGATATTAATTAACATTTTTTGCACCCCATCCCTGTTCTTTGACCCGGTATCTGTTGGTAAATCTAGCTACCGTGGGCCATTAGAGGCATCCAAATCCAAGGGACCTCATGCTAGTCACAAGCCATTTATCAGAAAAGAACACAGGCCAATTAGCGCCGCATGGAGACAGTTGTCTTGATTCGCCGCTGACTACTTTTTGATCACCATTATAAATTGCTAATAGGGCGTCGAGAGTGGCGCGGCGGTCTGCTGGGGCCAGAAGCAGGCGCTCGGTGACATGAGAGAAAGGCAGCGACGAGACCGGCCCTTCAGGCGCTGCTGCTTACTACCGGGGGCCCCGTGATGTCACAGCTGATCGCAAGTCAATCAAACTAATGAGGCCCACAGCATTCCACCAAGGGTTACGCCACAAAACAATACCGCGAAAATCTTAAATCGCAGCAGCACTTGCTATCGAACAGTCGGACCCATTATTCTCCAATAAGGGCCGACGCTTAAAGTTTTTATCGCCACAGATCAAGAGATCATAATAGGAGCATATTGACAGATATTTTTCTTGCAATGCTCCGAGGGACCGGCTGCAGCAGGAAAATATATCAGAAGCCTATCATCAGTGCTGGGATCTCCGGTGTAAAATCGATAGTGAAGCATAGAGGGCTGGAGTTTTCACCGCTCCTCTCCGTCATTTAAAAAGACTGCGGCGGTCCCCGGGGACTTAGTAACTTAGCAACCGTGCAGTTTCTGCGATTAAGTATACAGTACCGTAATGCCATTGTTGTTTCCGCAGCCTTTTGTTGCAAATATTGACGCGAGAAGATGAAATGGTTGGAGGATCACCTCTTAGCCTAGTTTACCTGAAGCCGGCTCTGCTCGAGGACCATCGGAGAATTGACAATCAATCACATCTCAGCCGTCCTCTACAGTATCTGTATGATTACGTGCATTACCTGCGACAGTAAAGCACGGCTGAAGCGCTTCCTTGAAAGAGCAACCTTGATCTTAACATAAACAGAAGCCACATGATGGAAGGGAAGTGTGATATGTCTGCTAGGGATGCATCTATCAAATGAAGCAAGTAGGGTCATGACTCAGACTCCTAAGTAACTTAACTAATTGTACATTTGCTGAAGGGAGGGTGGGGTTATGTAACCAATCACAAAAAACTAAAATAAGTCTTGGTTAACAAGTCATTTTGGATTCGCTAGACGTGAAGGTCACTTGCGATGATGTAACAACCAATATATAAAGAGATCGAGCGTTTCCGTGACATAAAAAATCACATTACACTCAAGCTCACAATCATGATGTCAACAGATAAAAGAATTAATCAGTGTCTGTAGTCTTTCCTGTTGTATATTTAGAAGCTATGTAATGCTATATAATGCTTGTTGTGATGTTGATGCTGCATAAAATGCACTGTGAAGGGACAAATAATGATATTGCTACTACTATTATTGCTACCGCTACATAATCATAATCCATAATCAGAACAAGAGTTTTAGATAAGGTTAGGAGCACATCTTTGTTTATGAAAGAAACATCATTAATGCAGAAAAATCCATCAAGAAGTAGGCTACATCGGAGAAACCCTGAAAAATACGCTTCTGATTTGTAAAAATCTCACTTGCGGTATCATGTTCCCTTGAAATTATTATTATATTATTATTATTACCATTAATATCTATATTACTTTCAACAACCTTCACACTCATTCACTTTATGATTAAACTGATGGCGAAAAATCATGAATTAATTGCAGATTGGACTATATCAGAGAAAGAATTTATGTCTTTTATGTCCTAAATGTCGTTTTCTGACGTTATTTATTCTCATATTTGATCCTGGACCAATCAAAGGGTTAATTAAATTAAAATCGAAATAACTAAAATGAAGATTTATACAAACATTATATATTAATCTGGATTAAGCTTTCCATTGATGTATGCTTTTTTTGGAATACAACAATAATTACCTGAGATACTGTGTGAAAATGAAAGGGTGAAAAAAATATATAAATCACCTTTAAAGTTGTCCAAATGAAGTTCTTAGCAACGCATATTAATAATCAAAAATGATCCATTTATCCATACATTTTTCATATATGTACGGTAGGAAATTTACTTATCCGATTTCTGACATAAAAGAAAAATGCATACATTTGACCCATACGATGTATTTTTGGCTATTGCTACATATATACCTGTGCTGCTTATGACTGCGTTTGTGCTCCAGGGTCTATATTAATGGCCATATTATTATCGTTTTAAGAGTCATCGCTCTCAGAACTGCAATTTCATGTCTAGTACCGGGTTACAACCGCATCTTTGTTTTTGACCAAAACATCATTAATCCATGGCAGAGTAGCCCACATCAGAGCAACCCCGATGAGCGTAGTTGGGATTTATCAAAGTCTCATTTGTGGCGTTTAGCCTTGTCTCGACAGAACGGCTCGGCACGGTTGTGAACTCCCCTTGTGTCTGGTCCAGCGTACTGGAACTCCTCGACTGTGATTGTGTTTCTCCGCGAGGCTTCTCCCGCGAGACTCTCTCACAGAGCCCAATTACAACTTTCATCATCAATCATCAGCGTTATTTATTCAGTAAAATGAATTTCTAATTAATAACTGATGAGCATTATGGCCTTGAAGACTGTAAAGCTATTAATTATGCCGGGCCATGGGGAATAAGCCTGTAAAGCAGTACCTGGCGCATATTCTGTGCCATTAGCGTTACAGTAGCGAATGTTTACCTCCTCCAGGACTACAGTATTTAGCCTGTGCCCATTGAAGGATTATTGAGCTAATTAGATGACTGTGACTGGCATATGTTTCCTCTTCAGTCGGAGCACCACTATAATAATGAACTATAACTGCGGGACAATGGTTTCCTCTGCCTACGATTTCTCATCACACCGAACCGCCAGGGCCCGAGGGACATGTTTAGCCCACAATAAAAGAGGATGTTTTAGACTTCCATTGTGCCTTTTGAGCGCTTAGCTCATTTTTACAGTGAAGATGGCTCTTTGTGCTGCCACATTACGTGTCAAGGCCACAAGTGATGGGAGCCTAGTGTTTTTACTAGGTGCCGGTTACCTGAGCACCGGCCTTGTGGATAACAGATCGTATAAGAGGTGAAATGAGCGCAGCATTGAGGAGTTGTGTTGTGGTCTCAGTTCATCAGCTCCCTCCTCACCCAGAGCAGCGGTCCATGCCCAGCTCAGCAGTAATGATGACTTACAGACTGCTTTCAGACACCCCAGCATTTTTTGGTGGAGGAAAAATATAAAAGTCAACCTAAAAACAAAGCATTATGAGCTGTGTGTAAGCATTCCTCAAATGAAGGAATACGGCGGATGTGCCGGAACGTGTCAGGTTGCTTTATTTAGCAAAAGACCATACAGCTTGAGCATTAAGGGAACAGTTCGCTTATTAAAAAAGCTTTCCGACACCGTTGCTCACCTTTGTGTTGTTTTTAACAAGTGTGATTCATTTTCTTCGGGCCGAGCGCAAAAAAAAAAGGAGAAATTTTGAAGAAGGTTCATGCCGCTCTTTCCAGTTCGGTCGGTGGCTGCAGTGGTCGTCGAGTTCCAAGAAGATTAAAAGAAAGTAAAAATATACCACAAAAGGAGCATCTATAAGTGATAGAAATATCTGTCTGGGGGACTTAGCCGTAAAGATATCCGTAACGTAGCCTATGTCATATACACGAATGGTTTATTTGCAAAAACAGATATTTTTAAATGTTATCATGGCTTTATTTCGTGTTAAGTTTTAACCTAATAAAAATAACCCAGCCGCGTTTCATTGAAATGAACGCACAAAGAAAAAAAACATAATTTTTGAAAATTGCTACAAAATGTGTTTTTGCAAATGAACTCTACACGCATATATATTCAGTAGTCAACGTCTGAAGTGGATCAAAACCTTTCTTCAAAGAAAGGTGTGTGTGTGTGATTTTCAGTGCAGTGCAGTTGATATCAATGCATATCATGATTGTCTCTTCATCTTTACATTTTCATGAAAAATATGGGATTATGTAAAAATGGCATACACAAAAGAACATTTTCATGATTTTATAAATCTCTATTTATTGTATGTGTTTCACAACATACCCCAAGTCTTCTATAGCTTAACTAAGTGAAATTTATGCTACATAGCACAAAAAAAAAACGCTTTACATTAGCCCAGATTATTTGAACATTACAAACTCAATGCAACAGTTGCAAAAAATGCATAAAGTCATATCAGTTTAGCGTAAATTTTGGATTTCTATGATGATTTTCGGGTCCGGTTGACCTTTTTTCCTGAAATGTTTTCATCCGGTGTGAAATTGCATCTCCTATACCTTCCGGTCCGAGTCACTGCTGACATTGGCAGGAAACTGATGGATATGCCCCCACATTCACAGTCTACAGAATGCTACAGAATGCTTATGTACTCTGAATATTGAGGTGAATATGTAGATGAGAGTCCTTATTGAAAGCAGAGGATCAATACTGCGCCGTTAGAGACAGGTTTAAACGCCCACAGCAGTGAAAACGCTCCTCTTTACCCTCCATCACGTGTCAGTCATTCATCTCTGGATTAACCTCACGCCACCCCAAAAATTAAGAGAGATTATCGTCTCGGCACATTAGTCTCAGCATCCAGTACGAAGAACCGAAAACACAAAGCATGTCAAACTTTTGACGAAGAGCCATGAACAGATGTAATTCCTATATTTAGGAAATGAAAACCAGTCAAGCAGGGCTTCAATTTAGTCATTGTTACAATTCAGCACAATTTATGCACGTTTGTGTCAGATTGTTCTTTTGCATATCTTCATCTCATCTTGTGCAAAGCTATTGCGCTACAAACGGAGATGGATGGAGTCATGCATGGCTGTTTTAGGCATCTAGAACAAACACAATAAATGTACATGAGTCTCATGCTGAATCGGAGCTCAGAGCTGTAATTTGGTCGTGTTTTCACAAGGCCCAGTATTCACCGCCGGCATCGCAGTCTGTGTTTTTATGTGTGTGTGCGCGTGTGTGTGTGTGACCGAAATCCGGTAATAGATTCTTACCTACATCACTGTATGTGTCACTGTCTTCACTGAAGAAAACTGTCTAGACTATATTTTTGTGTTTATATAGGAACCGCTGTGCAAGGAATACTGAAGAGTCCAGGATTGGTCAACAATAGAAAACTTTTAAAGAAAGAAATCCTGAAGAACAGACTGTCCTGACAGTAAATACTCCTGAAAATACCCCTTCAATCTACAGCAGGATCTTGAACAGCACTTGGACCTTGTATTTAGATTGTATTATGTATATATATATATATATATATATATATATATATATATATATATATATATATATATATATATATATATATATAACAAATTCAAAGCTGTTTTCTTAACTTAAACACATTCCCTTTTATGCAACACAAACGTAGAACTTTTCAAAGCAAATATAACTGAATATACCGAAGAGAAAGAAATATATTATTGACTTTTTTTATTTAGTTAAGCAATATATAATGTAATGACTTAAAAGACCCCCAGTCATTTAGTTGCGATTTGGGTTGGATATAGCCTAATTCGCGAGGGCCAAATGCCTTCACTAATACAGTAAAATACCATCACGACATCTTGGGAAACACAAACACAAACTCATCTTCAGATCAGAAGTCATGCTCTTCATCCACAGATATTCTCATTGTATGTGAATGTATGGCATTTGAGTATGAAACGTAAAGACTGTGCGAATGAAAGTTCTCTGCAGCATAGCAACAATGTAACATTTTTATGTGTGTGTGTGTTCTTTAACTGTTCTATAGTGTTCTAGATCTGCTGCATACTAGTTACTTTCACACACGATCAAGATTTTGATAAATATTCAGGTCTGGTAAATTTCGTTACTAAACACTGATTTAGTACGGAAAGGTTTTTGAGCTAATTTAGCTTTGTTAGTTTTTTCAAAAGATGTTTCGCACAGAACATGTAACATGGTGCAATATTCTCTGAAATTCTAGTGCTTTTCGGAAACGTTTACGTTAAACTGTTGTTAGCTCAGCATTATGCATGTAATTGTTATGCATGAGTAATAACACGTATAATAACATATATTTGCATCCGTTATCAACAATTCAATTGGCAAACCCCACGAAGAAACATTAAAAAATATAAGCGAAACAAAGCTTTTATTAAAACTATTTTTCTGATTCATCAATCACAAACTCCATTCGTGTAATACCTGTGCTTCTTATTAAGCGAAGTGTCTTTTTTCGTCTCCACGAAGCACTTCCTCTAAGTCCGAAGCCCTCCCTCGACGAAGGTATCGTCCGCATTTTGTTCCCAAACTGTGGCGGAGGTTTGCAGCGTTACGCTAAAAATACGGTGACGGATTCGTAGATTTGTTTTTCGACTTCATCGAAGTGAAATAATCTACGGCGGCAATCTGGCGACAGACATTTTGTAAAATCTATTTGCAATCATTTTAGATGAAGCCCCGGCAGTTTGTCTTGGGAGAGGAGAGGAGTAAAGGATAATTGTCTGTAGTCCAGTAAAAACCCGGCATAACTGCCACCACACTTGAGTGAGCTTACAGCCGGCAGATCCCAGGGCCTGGGGAAGATAGAGCAGTTAATGTTCCCTTTTATTTTAGAGGATGTGTCACTTGTATCTCAGATTTATACTATGATACAGCAATTTCGTCCAAACAGATGGATAATAGTGTCAACGAGAGGAGAAGGGAGAAGACGGCGTTTCTTTTATCGAGTTTAGCGTAGTTTGTTTGGAGGAGACGGCCGAGGCCGCTCTCTCTTTCCCTCTTAATCTCCCTAATCTCAGCGGCATTAAGCTTGATCATTTTTGTTTGAAGGAGCAGAACGTGGCGGTAATGGCGTCCTAATAGCCAGCGCTGGGGACACAAATCCGGCGGCCCTGTTTTCTGCCGTGCCTCCATAAGCACCTCTGATTTATTGCTCTCTTTATGACAGAGAGGAAAATGATGTGCTGCAGGTATATATCAGCGCAGAAAAGGAAATTGAACGCAGATATCATCTTGTCAGATGGTTAATGCTCTTCCCCCTGTCACATTCGATAGCACCAATTTGGAGAATCCTGCAGAGGTAAAAAGAAGACAATTAACAATGACAGAGCGGTAATGGATGAGCCCATAAAATGAGGCTGCGGGCTGCAGGATGCTTTGTATGATTTCCACATGAGATAGAGCCACGGGTACATGCTAGCTACGCCGGCATTAACTCCAGACCCCCCTCCCCTCGGCTCTCTGGGTAAAAACAGACCGTATATCGCTGCTGAAAGGGTCATGGGATGCGGTCGCTCTCTTACGAAGACGCCGTATTGCTTCACGCGAAAGCTATGTAATTACCATAATTATCGAGCACTTGTGGGAACCGGAGGGTTTGGTAAGTCTGTTTGCCGTAACATCGATTTCCAATGGAGGATCACCCGAAACATCAACTCGCCGTAAATCCACGTGTCAGGTGTTATGGGATGGATCCAGCGCGAGGGCTAAATTATATGAAGGTCAGGCAGTATTTTAACTCGCGCTTTGAGACAAGTATAGACTCGCGAGAACTAGTTCCTCTCCTCGGATCGGGTGTTCAACGGCTCTGGGATCTGGCTTTGTTCAACCCCATTCGAGCAAGTCCCTCTTCCTATAGAAGAAGTTTTGTGTGCATTGCTGATAAAAAAGTAAGGTGGGATGAAATAACGGTAATTACTGTAAATGTACCGCACTCCAAAATAGTTTTTTTTTGCGTAATACATGCACGTGTAATACATATATTATGCATATATAAATGTTTATATACATTTCCGAAAAATGTGTTAATATATTTATTTATAATATAAATTATACGAATGGAAATATACACATGCAAATATTTTCTAAAGATGTATCATGAATATATACAGTACACGGGTATTTGTTATGTAAACAATTTTGCGATTGATCTTTTTTTGCGAGTCAAGGCCGAAACGGCTCGTAATTTTAAAAGGGCCGAAATTTCACTACGGACAGGACAAGAAGCCACCGTTTTATCAAAACGGAAAGGTCAAGCTACTTTTACACGGGGAACGACGGCGTCAGTCATCTCTAAATTCACAACGGTTTGTTAAAGCACTCATAGGCTGTGCATCCACGAGCCCGAGTGTCAGCGCTAAAATAAAAGATGTGCCCTTTCAGATTTGAAAAACGCTGAAGAACACGCAGAGCGATGATAGGCCTGGCATTTCTCCGCACCACGACGCCTCTAAAAGCGTTTCAGAAGAGCCTCCATTTGAGCTACAGCGCGCTTTAATGACTTTTCTGCTCCAGAGAAGCTTATTGTTCCTGTCTAACAATTTACGGCAGGCTCCAGCGCGCAGAGGACGGAGGGGGAACGGCCCGCCTAAATGTGTTTTGCGATTTAAATGGTAATTCCGTTCAAATCAACATATTTTTGGCACCTCGTGACCTTTTCGTGAAATGAATTCACGCCACTCAACTTTGTCTTGTGGCATTTAAGAATCACAGAGCCAAAAGCTAATTGCCAGAATTCAACCGCTCGTGGAGCGTCTCGTCGCGCGATTCTTTAATTCGATTTTAATGCGTCCCTCGCGCCTACGGGGGTATGATGACTTTGATAATGATACAGTTGTCATCATCCCACGGTGAACTCTAATACCGGGACATGTTAATTGCTTTTGTGACATTCGACTCATTATGGTCCGTATCGTTCTTCGAGCGAACGGCGAGGGTGGTCTGAATTGCGATGAACCCAACTCCACGTTTTTTTTTTTTGTTACCACAATGCACCATTCAGGCTTCATATTAGTCGCCGGCGAGAAGACGCGTAACAAGTCATCTTTTAAGAGGATTTTGAAGCGCTCACCCCAAAGGGCAGTAAATGGAAAATTGACACGGCTCGTGCTCTTGTCTATTTAACTTATTCAGTTCTTCTGTTATATGTATTCTGCCTGGAACAGCGGGGTTATTTTCCTCCGGGGTTCACGAGGCCAAGCTCTTTCATTTCAACAGAAAATTGTTTCTTAGGATTTCAATCTTTGGCTGCTGGATGTGACAAAACACAATATCAAGAACACTTATGCTTCTTATCTGCCATATTTTCGTGGAATAAATAAAAGATCAGTATAAATGGGAGTCCAGAGACGTGCGGTTTTTGAGTTTTGAGGGCGGCTGGAGCTCTGAGAGTCTGTGCTCGGCCTGACAGGAATTACCTCTCCTCAGCAAACCGGAGGCTCGTTTGTCATCCTTGAAAATCAATTAGTAGGTCACTGATAGCAGAAAGCAGATGGAATCTCCTTCCTGTGCGGACACAAACGGGCTGCATGAAGGAGAGCAGAAAATATGCATCCTTCGCTATACAGGGGTTTTCTACATAACGTCCGCCAGCTGCGGTTTAAAGTAGGCCTCGGATCAACAGAGAGTGGACTAAAATAGAAGTGAGGCGTTCGGATTCGTTGGGTAGATCACTTGCCGATTACGTGGCACAACCTGTATTTAATAACCCTGTTCGGTCCTACTTTCATTCAAATGTAAGTGCATAGTAGTTAAAGCCACTTGACGCAATGCACATATATATAAAAATACCTATATGCAATTATACCTGTAATTAATTTCTGTATATACACACTTAAACTGTTGACCCATCGCTTACAACTTAAACTACAACTTAAACCTACCCACACCCCCAAACCAGTCCATAACCCGTATCTCGCCTCAATAGTAGTATTTTGTGATACAATAGAAACACAATAAGTACTTATTTTTTGATGAAGGCCACTTAATATGAAGTGGGACCCATTATTTAGCATGCTCTTTTCAGGTAACGTAATCCGACTATGTTTTAGATTACTTTTTAAATCAAACTCATACATTAAATGCATCACATCGATATTAAAAAAATCAATTCCACTTTTCAATATTAACGCATTAATACATAAAATAGACTTGCAATAAGAACTGCAGTGAAAGTTGCATAACTAATAATTAAATCATAAATACTGAAATAGCCCAATGCGATAGAAAATATATATTTTGTGTGTTTACCTGCATTTCATGCAGATGTGATGAAATATTAACTTCCTCTAGGATGGGCTTCGGCTGACAAAATCGTCCGGGAGATATTTTTCTACGTTTGAAATATTTTTGTCAAGACTTCCAGAACCAAGAGTCACTGAAGGTCGCTGGAAAATGAAGACGGCTACATCACCAGTGTTTAATGTTTCATACTTGGCGTAATTGCTTTTTTTTTCACCTATATTTAGAAGCACAGTTAGCAGAATAGTTTGTGTGACATTTGTGAATATAGTCAACAGTGTCTTTTTCGGAAAGACAATTTAAAAGAGAAAAAAAAATTATGTTTTTTGCCATCGTCTGAACAATACGCAATTATTTAATCCATAAAAAAGTTATACATTAATTACAAGTGCCTCTTTATTGGATTCTACCCAGCATTGTAACTTCATAACTAGTGCATTAAAAGTCAAAACTATGCGTTACCAAGCAAAACGTTTAAAATTACGACAATTACACCAATGTTAAAAACGAATAGAAATGGATTAGAGAAGTTTCAAATGGCCTCACTCGTTCTTGGGTTACAAATGAGGTGGACGTCTCTTTAAAATGTGTTTTGAAAGATGTTTTCTTTAATTTCATGTCGCATCCATATGACTTCTTTGTGAGCGTACAATTCTAAACAGAACAGATGCATCAAACAGAAAAGACACGGCATGAAAAAAAAAAATGAGTTTGAACTACCGGATATGCGACTCTTTCTATGAGAGAAAGCGAGGCGACTATCGAGATGGATTCATATCTAATCACTCCATCTGCCTGAGAGAAATCCTCAATAAAAAAAAAAGCGATTGTGCCACAAGCATGAAAAAGCGTCTTCGGGCGCCGAGCTTGCAAACTCTTTAAATGGATGGGAATTCAAAACACACAGAATGATTTTACTGACAGTGCACTACCAAAGACGTCAAAGAAAATAAATGTCATCTCTCGCAGCATGATGTAGTGAGGAGTTTGACTCCGAAACGAAACGGGCCCGGGCTACTGAGCGCCCACCTCACGAGTAATTCGCCAACGCTTGATCTACATCATATTTGCTGGGAAAGGTTCAAATGTCCTATTGACGGGTTATTTTTTCTGGAGCACCGGGGTGCTGTCAGAGGTCAGAGAGAGGCGCGGTGTATGGGAATCAGGTGCCACCGTCCCGCTGACAGTGATGCATTGCCGCGCTCAGGGGGTCACGTATCTGTAAACATGCATTATAAAATCCCAAAGACAAATGTGAGAGAGTGACCTGAGAGCGAGCGGGGGCGCGTGTCGGGGGCAGAGATATCGCTCTCGTTGCAAATGAAGAGGGTCAAGTAATCAAGCTCAGTTGGGCTTGCGTGTCACTCCCATTATCTAATACTGTCTGAAATGATCAATGAGCTAAAATAAAATGATCACAAGCTAAAATAGGCTCCCTAATGAAAATGGACTGCGTTTTAACGCGTTCGTCTCGATGTCTCTCCGTGTCAGAGCGGATGGACCGATGCCGCAGGACACTAACAGCCTATTTGGGCCGAGCTCACAGATGCTCTCTCACGCTCGCTTGAGCAGGGTCACTTAACCATTCAAGTGGCATATCCACTGACCGGCAATCTCTCCACACAAATAACACTGGCTACGACCAATAACTACACATCTCTACCTGCGCAAGCATGACATTTTCGCTCTCAAGAAAATAAAAACTAAAAAAACATTTTTAAGATCGGTTGTGTTGGTGGAAATGAAAAGTGGTTTTATTTGGCGTGGGACAGGTCAGCGCTGAACGTTTGAGAGATACTGCATTAAATAAATGCATACAAATTTGTGCTGTAAAATTATTGCATCCATAATAAAAGTGTTTGTTGACACCTATATATACACACGTACATGTGCATATGTATATATATGTACGTATGTGTGTGTGTATATTTATGTATAATGTAAACGCAAACATACATGCATATTTAAGAAAAATTTATATTAAATGTATATACATTTTATGTAATTAAATATAAATATGTATTTCCAAAATATGCAGATCGAGTGTATATACATATATACACACTTTTAAATACGCCCTATGCATCCAAAATAATTTTTTGGTTACATGTGTAATTTATCATTTGACAGCACTAATAAAAATAATATATATATATATATATATATATATATATATATATATATATATATATATACATACATATACATATACACACACACACACACACATACTCTGCCTTTAAGAACTCAGCATCTCAACAACAGGATATCGGTTTTAAAAACTTTATTTCTCATATTAAACCTTGTAGACAAAATAAAAACAGCACTGTATTTCTGCACATTATGCTATTAGATAACTCATCTGCTTTTCTTCACACTGGAAGCAGGTGGAACATGAAGGCACATAAGGCTGAGAACACTGAAGGGCTGTTTCTATGCCGTAATAAATAGCCAGACATTCCTATGACGATACCTGAACAGACATGTAAACATGGGACCGATCGCACCCAATGTACGTTACACTTCAAAAACAGGCACTGAGAGGACATTCATAACTATAAATAGTATAAATATACTTTTGAACAGGACATTTTTGCATTATTACATATTGTAAATAAGAATATTAAATACATTCAGTCACAAAACAGTGCTTACGTGGAGAATGAAATGAAACGCGTGTAAATAGCCGCTTTTCTTGTCAACTAAGAGAATAGGAGAAGTTAAGCTTTAGCTTTTACATACAGCTTCGATTGTAAACAAAGACACTATATTGCCTGACTATTAAACTAAACTTGCGATTTAACTAAAGGCAAATAATAATAACAACAACAACAACAACAACAATAATAATAATAAAAAAAAACCCTCACAAAAATGCCTTTGACCACTAAACTATTAATTCCTACTTGGCTTGGATTTACTAATCTATGAAATAACACTGCAGTAACGTGTAGAAATTAAAAAGTAACATACGTAAGGTAAAGAATAAGAAAGTCAAAACACACACACACACACACACACACACACACACACACACACACACAGAGACAGACAGGTTTATATTGGCGCATGTTCTCTCTCTCACTCTACTCCACTTCCATGGCAGACACTTCATGCTCTCCGTCTGATTTGTCCGGGATGCTGGAGAGGGGATCTGGATCTCCCGCCTTCTCCTCTAAGAGGCTCTCTTCTGCTCGCTGCTCTCCAGGTTCTGCTTCCACACGCCCTGGACCGGCTGCTTTATCCTCTAATGAACAAACCAAAGGAGCGCTTGTTAGCAAGATTCAATTCACTGTGAAAAGAGGCATATAATTGGATTTTCATGCACAAAATAAACACAACACAGCTAGACCTTAATGTAGAGCACTGTTATTTATACCACCGTTTATAGCATTGGGTCTTAAAAGTGCTCTCTGCTGAAGCAGGAAGAAAAGAGCTACAAGTCATTTTGATCTGTAAACCGCACAGTATGTATGGATTATTCTTACAATTTTAAATGGCTGGTTTCTATTTAAACAGATTTTAAAAAGTAATTTATTCCTGCGATCAAAGCCGAATTTTCAGCATCATTACTTCAGTGTCACATGATGATCCTTCGGAAATCATTTTAATATGCTGATTTGCTGCTTGAGAAACAATATAACAAAACATTAATAAGACATGTTGACAAATGTATGCGGCTCAATATTGTTTTTTGGGGAAAATAAGATTGTTTCAGGACTCCTTGATTAATAGAAAGTAGAAATTTATTAAAAACCAAATGCAACAACATACTGCAAATCTATATCTATATATATAAAATAATTTAAATATGGTTAAACTAATTTTTACATAAAAAGGACACTAAATTCCACAATGAAGATGCTGAGCGCGCACACACACACACACACCATCACTTGCTACTGACTGAGCACATAAGAGAAGAAACAGCAAGACAGGAGAGTCAGTGAGAGTGTGTGTGTGTGTGTGTGTGTGTGTGTGTGTGTGTGTCAGGTAGAGACATAGGGTAAAGCCCCACTAACTAGGCAGCACTGTGGGGGGGGATATAAGACTCTAAAGCCTTTAATCACCTCACAGATCTGTTCTCAGCACATCAGCAAATGTCCTCTCAGAGGGCATGGGCAGCAGGGACTCTCTCTCACTGACACACACACACACACACACACACACACACAATAGACCTGCAGTAAACAAACCCAGCCCTTCAAAAATCATCCTTTAATATGGCACGCAAGTCCTCCGAATATCAGGAGCATCTAAACATCATCTCCTCCTGCTGCTCAGGTGAACTCTGGTGGAGATCTGGTACCTGGGGCAGGTGGAGAGCTAGACAGGTCTGTCTCCATGGCAACAGCAGGGAGGTCTTGGCTCATCTTGGTTTCTGCAGCGAATTCTGGGAGACGCGGGGCCTGGGGACGTGTCTTCCGGGCCGGGTTCAGGAAATAACAGTAGGCACATCTGAATGCTAAAACGTAAGCAGTAAAAACAAACTCATCTAATCTGAATGATCCTCAGACACAAGAGTATGAAAGAAACATGCAGCACATTAATGATTTGCCAACGCATCAGAGGGGCACTTGTTTACGTAAAAAATAAAATTAAAAAGTCCTCTTCTGGCTTAATGTGCTCTGTGACTTTCTGAACAGTCATTTGTCTCTCAAACTTACCAATATATTCAAACTCTTCCTTTAAAGCCATGCCGTTATGAGACGAACACTGCTGGCATATCAGAGCAAATCTGCAAGAAAGAGAGCAATAATTGAAAATGGAAAAAAAAGGGATGTAAAAGGCCACATGACAAAAATGTTACTGATCTGAAATCTAGCTTAGCCCTTTACAAATTTACTCGAACTAAATTGCAAAACAGCTCAACAGAGCTGCATTTATTTGAAAATTACAGTTAAAAAACAAAAACAGTAATACTGTAAAATATTTTTACCCGACTGTCTTCTATTCTAATATATTGCAAAATGCAATTTATCCCTGAAAACTGTAATATGTTTATCTTGGATGAAACAAAAATAAAAAAACAGTAAAATTTGAAAAATTAAAAAAAAAAAAAAAAAAAAAAAAATTTAAAATCATGCTGATCCAATTAATGCATCTTTGCAAAAACTAATGTTTTGTACAGTAGTATATATTAAAGTTTTTCTTAACCTTGAAATGCAAACATTTATTAACCAGCCCCATTATAAAAATAATAATTATGTTACGCAAAATATATCGTTTAGGCAATTATCAGTATACATCTCATGAAGAGTTCATTTGCAAAAACAGGTAACTCATGTTTTTAATTCTGCATTTCAACTCGCCTGAAATGAGCTGCAGTTGGGTCATTTTGATTATATATATTAAAAATCTATATTTTTTCCCAATTTATCAGGCATTCATTTTTTTTTCTCCAATATCCAGCACAACCAAACTGTTATTTATTCTCTGGGTTTGGCTGAACTGAAGCTGAACTTCTCTGTATTATATAGTGATCTTTCTCTTTCGGAAATCATATCACACCTTGATTTTGCTCAGTGTAAAGATATAAATCATGATTTCAGGACAGAGCATTCACCTGTTCTGAGGTCCATCACCCACTAGGTACTCAATGACCCTGTCCATGGCACCTCGCTCTCTGGGGAGGATGGGTCTGGCCAGCGGAGGACCCGGAGGGTGCATTCCTGCGAACACACACACACACACACACACACACACACACGCACGTGTCAGTGCGCTCCTCAGACGTGTGACGGTATCTGTGGCTCGCTGCTGCATGGCCGATGATGAATGATAAGAGGGACAGCTTTTAATAACGACACTGATATGGAGCTCCCTCCTCACGCCCGCTGTGATCCACACTCATAATTAATATAATTTAACATCAAGAGCAATCATAGCGAGAAGACTGGTCATTTCTGCCAGACTTGGCATAGTCAGGAATCCCCGCTGCTTACTCATTTACCGGCATATGGAGACGCCGCAGTGGACCAAGGTGCTTTTCACTTCCAATTTCTTCCTAAAGGTGTTTGCTTGAACAGGACCCAGAACTGTTTGCACACAGCAAAACTTGCAGGACTAACACAGCAGGGCCTTTGTCACCTGTCAGTCACTGCTAGCAGATGTTTGTAGTCGACTGGGGATAAATAAAACGGCGCTATCCACCCAAAAGATAGTTAAAACACACTGCAGCTGCTCCGGGCTAATTTTACCATTAGTTTTGCACTATTATAACATTCATTAACATTCTGAGTTAGCATTTACGTTTATATTTTCAGATTTAATTTAAAGTTTAGTAACTTAGATAGACGTTGCCGTTTTAGTTTTTTATATTTTGATCGTTTTTATTTGTTCCATTTCATCTTCGGTCATTTTAATTCTTCAAATAAAAGATTTGAAAGAAAACTTCAGATGGCATTTAGAAAGATGTTTTTAGAAACATACTGGAGTGGCTCTAGAGTGTTTATATACCAAAGTTGTTCATACATTTCTTCAATTACCATAAAATTAAATTAAAATTAAAATAAATGGGGAAAAATGTAAATGTGGTATATAAAATATTATTTTTTTTCTCTCCTTTTTTCCTGAATATCAGTTGTCCAGGCAACAATTTCAGTTTTTTAATTATGAATTTAAAAATAATTTAAATAACTTTTTCACTAGTTTTAACAAAACACACATTCATACATATTTACATAGATACACACACAAAGACATTTATACATACTCTACAAAAAAAATTATGACAGCTATCGCCTTAGGAAATAAAAAACTTATTTTGTCTTATTACAATTTAATAAAAAAAAAAATGCCAATGAGGAAGAAATTGTATTTACAAAACACGGATGACTTTCACTTCATTTGTCAAATTGGAAATCTGTGCTCTAATAGTTTACTGTGATTTCTGGCACATGTAGCAGGGTTTCATAAAACAAGTTTACCAAATAAACCAGGTTTATTTCAGTTAGTCTGACTGTCAGTTGATTTAGTTCAAAATAAGTCAGACTAACCGAAATAAGCCTGGCTTGCTTGATGAACTTGTTTTACGAGACCAGATCAGGTAATCAGCTACAAAGAAAATCGACAGGCATGCATAAAAACTAAATACTGGCGTCAACCACTCATGCACCTCTGATTTTACGAGCCTGGCCGGGCCCGTCCGTTCTGTCCATCAAACAGCCACCATCACCCGCCCTTCCCCGTGACTCACCCATGACTGGGCCGGGTGTGCCAGCCGGGGTTCCAGGCCTCCGGACCAGACCCTGTGGGGTCGACGCAGACAGTCCTTTTTCAGGTGGTCCTCCCGGGGCAGACAGCGGAGTGGGCGGGGCCGAGGGGCCGGGAACGGGCGGAGGACGCCCAGCGGGACGAGGGGTCACAAGCCGCTGGCGCAGCTCTGAGAGAGAAATAACAGGATTCTGACTGAAACATGACCAAATGAATTCTAACACAATTAAAAAAAAAGGCTTTATAAAAGAGATTTAACATTTTATCAGCTGGAAAGAAAACAGATTAAAAATCACTACAACGAGTTATTGCATTTTGATGAAAGACTAAAGTATGGCATGAAGAGAGTAGAGTTCAACTTCACAGATTTGACTGCTCTACCTTGGCCTTGTCTTGGAGTCGGAGGCGGGCCAATGGGTTGAGACTCAATCTCCTTCAGAGGAAACAAACACATGAGTAACTGAATTTAATGAAGTCGTTCGTAGATTTAAAAAAAAGGTACTCACAAGCTTTTTCTTAGAGTCAGGGTCAAACCGTTCCAGAATCAGCTTGGCATTTTTGTAGGTTTCGGTTTCCATTACCTGCTCCAGCTGTTTGAGAAAACATCAATTATTACATTAAACAGCGATACCAACTGATTGATATTAAACACTAAAGACACGCTTATGAATTTAAAAAACAATAACCTTTACAATTTGTATAAAATCTAGACCCGTTGGGCTTCAGAGCTGAAAGAAACCACGTCTTCTGTTCGGTTTTACTTTAAAACTTCATTTCGGGGGAAAGAGCAAATAGTGCTAATTATTTAACTTTAATGAATAGAATAATTACAAGCCCTACTGCGATAATGGGGAGTGTGAAAATCCATCAGCTGTAATTATTGAAAGTTATTAGACATGACAGTGGATGACAAGCAATTTCTCAGATTTATTTCCTCCCATCGCTAAACACTATTAATTTAAAGACAAGTCGTTAGCCAAGCACTTTACCAAGTAAAGTCTCTTTGCCAATTACCCGCTGTCTTCATTGATTTCGGATTATTTATTAGGAGCAGAAATTATCTCTTTCTCCCGCTGACAGCAGAGGGCCACGATATGATGAACGGAAAACAGGACGTTGTTGTGCTAGCATTAGCGTACGGCTAACCGGCTCACGGGGGAAGGTGGGAGAACGCTAACGGCGTGAGCTCGCTCAAATTAAAAGATCCTAACACATTCACATCCTCCGCTCTCGAGAAAACAGACACAAGCTACATCAAAATTAAATACACAACAGGAAGTGACATTTAAAAGACAGACAGTGCTACCGATTACTCACTATTTTCTTTTTCTCTGCTTTCAGCTCTTCTAACTTTTCATCTAAGATGCAAGAAAATGAACAGAAAAATGAATGCGTAGATATGAACAATGGCCTCGCGGCGAGACCAAACGCGGAATCGAGTACGGTAAGAATTTCTTACTGTTTCTCTCGGTCCGTCGGTTGTACAAAACAATCAGCAGTCTCCTCAGCAGCCAAACTCTGCAGACAGGAAAAGAAATTCGTTTCGTGATCATTTGGATATTCACGCACGTCAAGAGGTTTTGATTTTGCCATCGACGTCCCACATCAGCCTGCAAGTACTCACAGCAGAGGAAATACCAAGAACGGTGACGCCACTATTAGTTTTCCTATCATCCGCTCTGGGATATACCACACGTAGACGACTGTGCAGGCTATCAAGTACAGCAGGGCCGAGTACAACAGCAGCCTGTACACCCATAACTTCAGCTGCTTCTGGTTCTTCTCTCTGTATTCCTCAAGGGCTTGGATATCCTGAGGGAGATCAATTAAAACACTCCATAAAACCTCCATAAGGCCAGGAATTAGGAAGCTGCACTCAAACCGCTCAGATATGAAGTAGAATTCTTTTTTTGCAATATTACAACAAACACATCACGGTGTGCGTCTTTAAAACTGTATCTAGTACCGAGCAAAGGTTCAAACGTGCGTTTTCAGCGGAATCACGCCAAAATAAAAGCACGCACGACAGCCTAAGGACACGAATTTGCCATACGGAGAGCAGTGAAAGAAAAAAAAGTTGTTTCGTCGAGACTGGAATCAAATCCTCGTGACCTGAATATCTAAGGCAGTACTGGAGAGACGGGCTCTAACCGGAATCTGCTACAATTTAATTCGACTGCGTACTGATCTAATCTCGTCGAGATGCAAATCAGGTCAAACGTGTTTAAATCGCATTTAGAAGCCTTTGGCTCTAAACGGCAAACTTATAAACAAGTTATTTGCAACAATGCTCAGCCAAGCTCTAAGACGTGGCAAACGAATAGACCTCTCTCTCATTAAACGCCTAATAATTACACCATGGGCCCATTTCATAAAACAGGTCAACCAAATCAACTGACAATGAGGCAGACTAGCTTTTAAAAGGCTTATTTGGTAAACTCGTTTTATGGGGCAAATATGTCCGTTGCACAAGGACACCTTCAATGTCATAACAAGTATAACAGACAGAACGAGTGATGCCAGGAAATGGATGAAAGTGCAGTTTTATACCTTATCAAGACCCTCCAAGACCTCTACAGTGGTCGGCTTTGCCTGTGGATGGATACAGTACAGTGAGCAACAATAGAGCAAGCTGGTGAGGTACAAATGTACGACATTGCTAAGTTACTCCATTTATCTTTCTGCGGTAAACAGCATGTTATAATTCATATCAAATAACACTTAATTAGGAAGGTGTTGAAGGAATAGTTAAAAAAATATATATAGAAATTGCTGTAAATTTATGCCATGCAAGGCTAGCATTACATCACCCATTGGTAAATGGGTGCCGTCAGAACGAGAGTCCAAACAGATGATAAAAAGTACTTCTTTCGATGGAGGACGTGATTTTGATGGACATTTTTCACAGGAGGATGTGTTGTTATGGATTACGGACTCTAATTAAAGCTACAATTTAAAGTTAAAACACCTTAACAACAGATTTATGTCTTACAAACATGCAGCTTTTTCCTTCACACTCTTAAAATAAAGCGCTCCACGGCGTCATAGAAAGTCTAAGCGGTTCCAGAAAGAAGTTCGAACACCTGAAAACACTCATTAAAGGTTATCTGTGGTGAAAGGTTCTTCAGATTACAAAAAGGGAAAGAAATGCTTCTTTAAAAGGACCTTTAACCAAATAGATCTTTGTGGAAACCTTTTTAGCACTTGTATTTTTAAAAGTAAAAGCTACTTGGATCACCGTGTTGTTTTTATCCACTGTTTGGACCCTCATCCTGACGGCACCCATTCGCTGCAAAGGTTCCACTGGCGAGCAAGTGATGCATTTTCATGATCCATTTCTTTCTGTAGCATTCAAAACCATACAGCAGCGCACCACATATCTGCGACAATTCTATCAGATGTTAATATTAATAGCGCACAGCGTACATCCTAAAAGTTGAGTGACTGAAGCACATTTACCCTCCACCGCGACACCACAGCCCCCATCCTGTGAGGGCAGGCCTTCTCTCTAAGCCTGGCTTCTGTTACTCGTTACTCCACACCGAAGCCAGACACCTGTTCACAAGAAAAAGGCGATGGTTTCTTTCAGCATAACAATATTGACGTTACAAACAAGATCACGATAGATGCTTTCCACTTGGTTTAACACGGATTACAGAAGGAATCGTAAAACCTCAGTAGGATACGATTAAAAAAAATGTGGATGCTTGGGTAACATTTAGTAAATGTACGCATATAAACAAGCACAGTTTTTCCTCAGAACCAAAACAATCCATCCGATTTCAGCGAATGAGGAGTTAAACATGATGCCGTTTCTTGTTTGCTTTTCTTTAGTGTGTTTTTGCACGCATGTGATCTGCAGAGCTTTCCGAAAGTAGATGCAGTTAGGAATCGTTAGCATTAATATTTGAGACGTTCTAATTTGTTTTATAGATTTCTTAAAAAAAAAAAAAAAAATAAAATCCATTCTGACTTTGTCCTGACAATCTTAATCAGCAACTGCAAGTATGTTTCGTTAATAGTTTAATTCTTTGCAATTGACTGAAATGCGAACTGATTGTAAACATTATTAACTTTAATACGGTTTTAACACATTTCAAACGCACACTTGCGTTCGACCAATCACGATGCACCGGGCCAGCCAGCCAGCCAATAAGAGCAGACCGTGTTTGCTAGAAGGAGGGTCTTTGTAGAAAACGACACGTTTGATTTTTGGCACGTGAAGATTTTTTTTAAATAATTACCTGCATCATATTATCACTTTAAGGCTACAGTATACTATTTTTGCATTATTGTAAAGTGCAGATTTAGGGTTGTGTTAGGTGTAGGCATTAATACAACTAAATCTAATAGGCAGAAAGCGTGATTTATTGTTAGCCGTATCACTTCTATCCACAACCCGGATAAGCTCGGTTGTCCCAGCACAGGTGTAGATAATCACATTAACCTACCAACGTTTCAATCCTTTTAGTCTTATTTTTCCAATTGCGCCTATATCGATTGCCTAGTCGTTTCCAACCGAACAAACGCCTTTTCGCGCAAAAGCTTTACCACAAATAACACGGGTCCAGCGACATTTGACATTCGGCTTGAAACGCATGCGGAAAACCCTTTCAGATCCCGCTGGATCTCAGACGTGCACGAGATCAGTGATATCAAATATCTCCAACAGCTCACACAAAATCTGGAGGCTCCGAAAAGTAACAAGACACTCCTCTATTTTAAACTTGCCCAGGAGCTCAGACAGCGGGCCCACACGAACCTGTCAGGATCAGGATATAGCAGAAGCAGCGGTGGAAATCATCTCATTTAGAACTTTATTCAGCCTCATATATTCTCTCTCATATACCAGGACAGTTCGGATCGAGCCAAACGCTTTAAGAGTACAAAAACAAGACTTGCACGATATCCTCGGAGCAACGGTCAAGAAGTGAACACGCGCAAAACAAACTTGCTAACCGGCTAAAACATCGCGCTTTATGTAATTTACGTATCTTTTGACAGCTCGGGAACGCTTTAGACTGAAACGGACTCACTTTGAGGCGGTCTAAGTCAAACAGCGGACACGATCAGGCGACGCGTCGTGCTCTCCGTCGCGCGCGCGCGGTGTTATACCGCGATACTGCGCATAAACGCGCCGAAAACACACCAAAAGACCCTCGAGGATGCCTTACCCCTGGAAAAAGATATCATCCAGACCAGACTCGCCTTATTTTTCCCCGTACTTCCACCGCCTACGTCATCAAACTGCTCCCACAACCCCGCGCGGCACGGACCTCCTCTACTTCACCCGCTCTGTCACGTGGTCAAGCGCGTTCTCCCTCGAAGCGCGGGAAAATAGAATCTACTTCGTGCTTCCGCGAAGTTTACGTCACGGAGGAAACTGATTATTTATTTCAAAAAGGTCTATCTGTTTTGCACGTATTGAGTGTTTTGGGTGAAACAAAACCGTAATAGAAAATACACACTATGCGCTAGTCGCTAGTGTATTTGTAAACATTACATTGTTTTAACATTTCTTATAGAAAATGTTGCATTCACATGCATTATTTGAACAATCTTTATTTAAAGCAATAACATTAAAATAATAGTGTAATCAATTTTAAAAATGTGAATGAATGAATGTCTAGTAGCAATTACATGACGTCGATTTATTCAGATTAAGGTAACGCACAGTTCATTTGCATGAAGAGTGTATTATTCTGATTATTGTTTTAATGCATTGCTACATACACCACGTGTAAACTGGCAAAGACAAACACAATCCATACAACCGAACACAGCCGCTGGACCACTGTCCAGTAAGTCACTGCTTTATGACTTATATGGCCTGTTTTTTTTTTTAAAGCAGGCCTACTTTCTGAAGAAAATTTGAAAGTATGAGGTGGTGAAATATAGCCTGTAGCGCAAATATGTGATGAGCAGATTGGTTATTTTCATGTAGCTTAGCCTATGCTGTCAGTTTCATTATTTCCGAAATAAAAAGAGCCTTGAATGTGAATATAATAGTGTCGTCTTTGCTTAGGTGCTATATAACATGATAAGAAGAAAATGTTATTCTTGTACAGAAATATTAAAGGCTATTTCAACGTCATCTTATATATATATATATATATATATATATATATATATATATATATATATATATATATATATATATATATATATATGCCTATTTAGGTGCAGTGTGATTAAATATCAATTAAGAAATGTAATATTTAAGCATTTTTTTGATGATCATTTTTTATGTACACAGCAAACAGTGGTTTCTTTAAGAAGTGATTTCTCATTAAACTCTTAAATTAGTTTTTTTGTTGTTACTGCTTGATTCGGCGTTGTTAAATAATATTTTTTTTGAATGAAATGAAACCCATTTTAGCTGACCATTTTAGTCAGTTGCTCAGAGCAGAACCGACGGGGTGAGAACGTGCATAACTCGAATCATAATTAAACAGCACCGGATAATAATTCTATTGCGTCACTGTTTAATCCGATCGATTAGCAATGTGTATGCATTTGTGTGTGCTTAAATCAAACTGGCCTGAAATATAACTGTATTATCCCATTCAGCGCTTTGCAAAAATACCGATCTGAATTTTCATTTTGAAATAAAAAGGTAGATGGCGCTTCTAAGGCTGCGCGTGTCACGGAAGGAACGTGCTTATGATGGTCGCTGCTCTTTCTTTGGACTCTGATAACACTGACATAGAGTTCAGCGTGAGACCTGGACCTAGCACGAGTGCTAGAAGGACCCTTCTGCCTTGGCTGGAGTGGTGGAGATCAGCACCGTGGACAGCGACTCTATAACTTTCTCAGCACAGCGTGACCAGATGACATCCAGATGAGGAGCGTTAGCATATACAGCTAATAACCAAGCATCTTCCACAGGTTACAGCTGCTGTGTCACTGGATCGGAGCATGATCTAAAAACAAGCACTAGCCACAGAGAAGATGTTTTTAACATCTACGAGCGTTTTTAAAATAACAGTGTATTTAAATGACTAAGAATCTGTTTTTCTTTCAGTTCTAAGTAAGTGATCAGTTTTCACCTTTGGCTGAACTCTTACTGTCGTTGTGGATGCTCAAATCTTTTCTTGGCTCAAGTGTAGGTGATTGGAAGTGGGGTGGCTGTGCTGCCCATCACTTGTCCTCACAATACATGCAATCTATGAAAGATGCATTAAAGGCAGGCTTTTTATTTTGCCATGTCGTCCATTCCTTTCTAAGATCATCACTGAGTAGTGTTTGATACTAAATAATGTAATACCAAATGAGCTGCAGCGTCTTCATTAAGAGATTCTCTTCATTTAATATCATTCAGTATTTTAGCAAATTAAACACACACACACACACACACACACAGTTTGTCCTTCTTTGAAAGATGCACACTGCCTATAAGCATGCTGTATTGCGTGTAAGCAATGGGACTCATTTTCTATCGTTTATTATACAGTTTGCTTTCTAGTTTTACACTTTGTAACGCCTTCAAAAAGTTGCATTTGCCGTGACTTATCAGAGCCGATTCAGATTCAATATCAATATTTTCTCTAATAGGAGGTCTGTTTGTTGTCAGTGCGGATATTGATTCAAGTCGTGTGATAGAAAGCATTCGGTCGTTCGCTTCGAGGCAAAACCGCATCCTCTGGAAATGTGCAAAAGTGATAACGCATTGCAAACGTCTGTGATCGCTGACCACCGATCCGAAGCAAGAGAACGCTCCCCGTTTCAGTCAGACGGAAACTAACAGCGAGACCGACAGACCGCTCGAGAATTAGCGCGCAAAGCCGCCGCGCTTCTTGCGGAGTAACAGCTGTCAAGAACATCACGGCGCAACAATATCCCTGCGCGTTTAATGTAACGAAGTGCAGGGTACGACAGTTATATTCGTTCTTAGAAATGCGATGAATCCGCGAAAGTGACGATTCAGTGGCGCGCGCCTCCGCGTTTGACCTGACCCCCGACTGTCGTTTGTCGCAATTCTCACTACGAAAAAAAATTAAATAAAAATTAATAACGATCACGGCTTCAATTCGTTCTCTACTTCGTTAGAAACTAATCTGACAGAGGGTTAACTAAACGCGTAATTAACGCAAGTAAGAAGGGATAAATAGTGTCCCGATACGCCATTACGCGTTGACGGGACCGCAATGAGGTTTAACGGGAAAAGCAAAGCGATAGGCGTCAGCGTGTTTTCTGCACATCGGATGCATTCAAACACTTCCCAGAAAGTGCCAGGTGACATCAACTCTATGAAGCATAGGTGTCGGGTCGGTAAATGCGCGTCGGGGCGAGCGCCGGTTTCACACGCCGAAAATACACTTTGGCAAAATGTGATATAATTAACGTGTTATTTCGGTAAACCGTTCCGTTTTTGACCCCCGTTCTTTCCCCCCTCTCCCGCAAACCAGACCTTCTCGTTGGCGGCTTATAGCAAACAGACAGCTCGCCGTTAAAGCGAGTCAAGGCAATTTTCAAGGATAATTGCGAACACGTTTTAATACATATGCATGAAAAACATTTTCCTTTTTTGAGGGAGAGGGAGCGACTTAACGTGCTTATGCAATTGATTGAGGGGATGACCTGCTATTCAAAATGTTATTTGAGAACCATCAAAATGTGCAGACTTGCAAATTGCCCAGCTTGCATCCGAATTACTGCCCCATTCATCATCATTATGGGTTGATAAGTTAATTTAACCATTTCATTCCGTCTTAATGAGCTATAGTTAAATTAATGTCACATAATATATGAAAGCAGCATTTGAACAGAAGCGTTCATTTGAGACAAACAAGGGTGGCCGCGGTTTCGTTTGATGCATAAATCTCCTCATCACGGCCCGCGCGCGCTCCCGTCGCCACGAACCTTTTCCCTTCCGTTCCCGGGCTTTTCTTTAATGGTGTCAACAGAAGCAAAGCGAGTAATAACGCTTTGTTCAGCCGACGCAAGTGGACGCAGTGAACTCCCATTGTTTGGTGCGCTTTGCCGTTTGTTTTTAACGCGTTCGCCGAAAACGAAATCGTGACAGCGCGCGTTCGTCTATATAACGGAACCGGGCATCTCGAAGGCAACGACCGGGACGGGATCGGGATCACCAGAGTTCCCAGATAATAACGCAATCTGACAGCTTTGGGGTAGGCCTTCCGTCCCAAACCGCGACCGTTCGCGAAGCTCCACCTTAAAACGACGGTCTTTTGGCCCCGCGTGCTCCCCGTAGTTCGGATTTCGTCCTCCCCGCAGCAGCTGTCACCTCGCATTACTCGCAGTCAGCTAAATGAAACATTATTCTAAACATATGCATCGTAATCAGTTCGGTCACACTTACAAGAACACGCGTTAATAAGGCAATCAATCACGGCGGAACAAGCGAGTTGTTCCGCAACAGCTCATAAACAGTGCGTAATGAAGAATTGGAGGTTAGCATGACACGCGCTGATCAGATAATCAATGTCAAAGACGCGATGAATGTCAGTAAATGCAGTTTTTATGTCGTTTCTATAAAATCCCCAATTTACAACAAGCGGTTCAATTACCCAGAAAATACAGTCAATTAAACGGGCGTGATTGGACAGTAGCGGGAGCATCATCGATCTTTGCATTTCTATCTCGGCGGTGGACATTTAATTTGGGTTTTCTATTAGCACCGAAATAAAGAAAAAATAAAATATATTAAACAAGCGGCAGATTTATTTTCTTGTCAAAAGCAATTCGGCCGAGGTGACAGACAGTTTGCTGCATTTTATGATGAATTCTTTTTTCAGCCTCTGCACATTGGATACGAAACCGACGGCGTTATCGCGGCCAGTGTTTTTCTGCCCTCTGTCTTCTCCGGTTTGCCTCTCCATCTATCTCAATGCCTTTGTTGTACGGGTTGTAACCCTCGCCTTGGTAAAGAGCATAACGAAACACGGCGATACATCACACTCTTGCCGCGCCTCTAATCCCATTTCTTTAATGGGGACGTTCAAAAAGAAAGCAACTTATCTCGAAGCCCCCCGGGGGTATTCCGGTATATATTTAACCAGGCTGCAATTAACGACAGTATCAGCTTGTATCATTTAGAGGTAATGTAAAAATAATGGTAAATTATAGGGCCGGAATGACCCGTGATCGCAGACTCCATATTCCCTATAGTTTTAGTGTCGTTTTAATTAATGCCAGACTCACTTTCTCACCAAGGAGGAAAAAAAAATGTGTTAACGGAGCAGGAACTCTTCATACCGTCGGATTTGTTTTTTTTTTTTTTTTTTTGGTTTCCATTGAAATATTGATTTTAAAAGGAAGACGCAAAGAGCTCCGCGTTTTTAAAAATCAACCTAAAATAAAATCGAATTCGCGCGTGTTTGTCGTCGGAACAAAAAAAAAAACGAGGCGCGAAAAAGTGGGTGGACGCGAGACGTTAAGGTCACGTGTGTTACACGACGGTCACGCGCGGCGCTTTCGCGAAAATTAGCTTTTTTTTTTTTTTTGCAACGTGCAACGTGCAACAATGATAACGATATTAAAATCTGCGTTTTAAATATTTATTTTCCAAGAACAACACCATCAATAAATAACATAATATACATTTTTATATTGCACATTTTTCTCAAGTGAAAATATGAAAATTCATACAGTCGGCAATATGTAAAATACAGAGACGTAATGTACAGAGTCGTGTATCACGGCAACCCTTGGGAGAGGAGCAAAAACACTGGGATTTTAGTATTGTCGTTTATTGAACAGACGGCGGCCAGCCCCGCGCGACAACTCGGTGATGGTAAAAAAAAATGTTTTTATTTTTAATTTTCTTTTTTTTTTTTTTCATTTGAAATGGAAACAGCGATGCGATGTGCTTTATATACAATGAGTGACCATCCCGGCTTGCAACATGATTTCGGGCCTAATATTGTATTTTTTTTAAATCGTTCTGTAGTCAGAATCAAAGTCAGATTGTTTATATGCCTAAAGCAATCGTTAAATAAACACCCAGCAACTCACGTAAATTAAATAACATATTTAAAAAAAAAATCCGTGTCAAAATTTCGGTTTAATACAATTTAAACGTGACTGTGCGTGTTGTGATAAAATATCTCACCGTTTGATCTGTACAAGTGCTATTTCGCTATTTTTAAAAATGTGGTTTTATGTAAGGCAGAATTCCGCCCGGTGACCAAAAAAAAAAATATGTATGCAGACAGAAATGCATGAGCAATTTGTCTGAAGTTTGGGGTTGTGTGGATAATCCCATTATATTGTGAGTGAAGAGTCTCTACTGGGAGTATTATGGAAATATCGGTTTGGATTTAATGAGACTGCTCGCATCAGCGGAACATCTCTGAGAAAAAAAAAAGTCTACCCAGGCCGACCAGCGTTCCAATAAGAAGATTGGAAATAGGACTCGGTGGAAAGGGAATTTTTTTTTTTAAAATAATAATAAAAAAAGAAATCTCAGGTAACGAATACCACGTTTAATACTGTACAATCTACACACCGAGAACAACGCGAGATGCTCAAGGTCTTTTATCTATCTCGTCTAATGACTTCCCACGGCGGGTTGTTATGCTTTGACAGCGAGTCTCGGAACGGGAACTTTCTTACGTTTCCACATTCAAAGGAGGTCCATCAAGGTACATGATTGGCAATTTTCGTCATAATCTTCACATTATTAACAGCAGAATTGACATTGCGGCAGCAGTGCGGGTTTTACGCGCCGCACTCCTGCGTCTGGGAGAGAGAAAGAGGGAAAAAGAGAGAGAGAGAGAGAGAGAGAGAGAGAGAGTCCCTCGAGCAGCAGCACTTTCAGAAGAGCATCCTTCTCCTACGCCTGGTCCCTTAACCGATGCTGAAGTGGCACAACCAGTGTATATCCTCTAAACTGTAGTCCGGTCTAATCGAAAAGGATATCTGCGTAATAAATAAGAATAAATAAAATAATTTCTATGCTACTCGCGTTTTAAAAACAATAAATCAAAAACGCTCGTTCTATAACGCAGTGTTTTGACGCGTTTAAAAAAAGGCCTTGATTTCAATAACAGTGTATTTTAAATAGTTTTCTTATATAATTCTGGGCGCTACAGGCCTTACTGGAATGGAAATGCCGTCCCGCAATTTAACAAAAATAAATAATAATAATAATAATAATAATAACCGCATGTGCTTCAAATAAAAGAGCGTGTGCCGGTGCTAAGCTATCTATTGAGCGCGCTTTCTTCTCTCTGGTCCGGCGAGGGCACCGCGGTTTTGCTGAGAACCGCTGCCGAGTATGGCAAAAATCCGCTCTCGGACCTCTGCCCTGTCGCTGTGCAGGTGAAATCAGAGCCGGCGCTCCTGGAGCCCAGAGCGCTGGCGGCCTGGCTGCTGTGGCAGCTGAGACACGAGCACGGCCCCGCGGCCGAAGGCGCGCTCACCGCCGCAGCGGCCGCCGCAGCCGCCGCCGCCGCCGACGCCGCCGCGGAGCTGTTCAGACCCGCCGGTGACTGGTATAGTCCTGGGTGCCGGAAACTACACAACAGCTCTGGGCGCGAATACGGATGAGAAAGCGCACGGAAAGTATCGAGGGGACGTATAGAGGTAGCAAAAGGTGAAGAGGCGGCTCCTGAGGCGGCTGCCGCGGCAGCTGCTGCCGTGACACCGACATGGGGGTAATAGTGTAGTGGCATGTGGGAATGGAAAGGGTAAGGCAGACTTCCGGTGGCGGCCGCGTGCGTCATCATATAGGTGTAGAAGCTGGGATCGGCGGGATGTGGCCAGGACATGGCGAGCCGCTGCCGCTTGTCCTTCATTCGTCGGTTCTGAAACCACACCTACACGCATCCACAGAAACACACAGGTAACAATTAGGGATCAGGTGAACAGTGGCGGGAAGCGAGAACAAAACAATTAAACGCTACGCTGCTACCCCAGGACATACGCGTTTCAGATAGTTTTGCAGAGCTTTCAGGTAAAGCTTCAGAACTGACCGATCATTTTGTGAACTGATCATTTTGTGGGCACGGGTGAAACGAGGCAGGTTTTTGCGAAATAAAATATTTTTTTAATGCACATTATGTTAAATGCAACCCATATCGTCTCTGTAAACAGCAGAACGGGTTTATTTTTTTAAAGTGACATGACCTTTTTTTTTTGTTTTGATTTTGTAATCCACGCTGTGGCTGCGAACGGTTATTATTAGCTGTATGTATTTACACATTAGCAAACGCATATTTTATCTTCTCTGGGAGAAAGCAAACAAAATCACACCAAATACCTTTATCGTCGTTTCGGGTAAATTTAATGCCGCGGCCAGTTCACATCTCCTGGGTCTCGAGACGTAGTTTTCCCTGTAAAACTCTTTCTCCAGTCTTCCGATCTGTTCCCGGGTAAACGCAGTCCGGTACCTCCTCACCTGGTCCGAGCTCGAGCTGCCGGAGTTACCGATGGAACCGTTAATATTCGATAGAGACGACGAACTCGTATTGGAGGTTCCCGAATTACTGTCGGAAAAACCTAAATCGGTTGATGGAAGAAACAAAAGAGAAACATTTTAAACACGCGTCGATTCGCGCGCGGAAATAAAACACACAAGCAAGTGGAATAACGCGCGCGCGATTGTGTTTGGAAATGTATAAATGCAACGCGGCCGAAACGCGTTGGGATTACCCGTGACTTTATTTATTTTTTTGAGACAATCGAAATGTTTTCAAACCAAAAATAAAAGAGGCGGCGTATGAAAAAAAAAAACACCGACCGATTTCAACGGTGCAAAATTCACGCAACAGCCATAACGCAATTTAATACGCTATAACCTATTTTAAGGCAACGGAAAAAAATACTTGACAAAAAAAGGGCTTGAGGAAAATTGCACCATGAAATATAGAACATAACAATAATAATAATAATAATATTAATAATGATAAAATCCGATTATAATTGTATGCGTAATTTTGTAATGCCCGCTCGAATTAACGAGTTAGTAAACGACTCCGTGTTAATTGTTCACCTTTGCTGTTGTTTTCCTTCTGCTGGCTGATGCTGCCCGGTGATCGGTGAGACGGGCAGCCCACTTCCACGTCGCTGTTCATGTCGGAGTCGGGAGAAACTTCGGGGTACAGGTTTATTTTCTTCCTGCTTTCGGAGGACGACACTTCCGTGGAGGAGGTGTTGTCGCCGTGGTGGTTCCCAAACAAGCTGTCGATTTCGAACTTGCCTTTGGTGGGAATATCCCCGAGGCTGCCATGCAGCGAGGCAGAAGTTATTCTCGGACTGAGGCGACCCGCGTGCTGAGAATTTTCCAGGGCCTCGAGCACCGCGTTCCCGGCCGAGTCGGAGAGGTTGGAGAGCCTCTTTCCCGCCACTGGACTGTGTAGTCCCCTTTCCATCAGAATCATTTCTTTTCTTATCCTCTCCATCATGAAGTCGTGCAGAAAAAATCCAAAGTCCCAGGGCTGGTGCTCCGATGACTGGTGGCGGATCTAATCCGCATTCAGCTCAGCTGCCGCCTCTAAATAATATAACACCTTTATGAGCTGGAAGCAGGAAAAAAAAACAGAGGAATGCCGGTACGCGGGCGACGAATGACTGCTCAAAATGACCCGCGCATCCTCTCTGGTCCAGAAAGTCATTCATCAAAAAGTGGTTTGCGCCTTCGTCGTTAAAGGTGCGCGTGACGCGGCTCGAATGATCATTTATTGTAACAGGTTTATAAGCAAATAAATAGGAGAGAGACTGTCATCGCTTGATAGAGTCGGCCCTTGATCGGCCAGACGCGTACATCCAGGTGGAGAGAGAGAGGAGAAGTGAGGAGAGCAGCTTCTGATCTGAGTCTGTTTTAGATGGCTCCTGGGGTTGGCCTCTGGGGTGAAATTGACAGTCTGATTAATAAAATGAGCGCGGCAACATTTCCCTCTTCATTTAGGAATATCATTATGCTTTGATTCTCTATTGTTCCTTCCTTCTGTTCTGGCTCTCTCCCACTCCCTCTCTCCGAGCTGTTTCTTTTTTCTTTCTCTGTCGATTATTTCTCACAGACGTTTTCGAACGAGAAGCATTAGTTAAAGGTTTCTGCATCCAATTAGAAGATCCCGTCGCGAATACGGTCGTTCGTTACCGAAGAGCGACGCGGGCGCGTTAAATTTAGTGAGCGGTTTTTTTAAACGCCGCCGTTCCACGTTTAAAAAACGCACGATTATAAGCTTTTGAAAAAGCTTTTTTTTTGCATTATTTGCTGGTTTAATTATTTGTGATTTTTGGCACACATGTCTTGTTTCGCGTGTCTAAAATCACGGGACGCGCGTTATTTCCGTCCGTCGACGGCGGTCTCGTTTGGCCACAGTCGCAAAGGGTTAAAAACGACTAATCACGCTCAGTGACAAATTTCGTTCATCAAACGCACGTATGAAATTCGAAACCGAACCAAAACGACGCGATAACGCACGAAAAAAATAATAGAATCATTTTGTTCTTTCCGCACGTGCATCCCTATTTGTTCATGGGCCGATGCGGTCTTTACGTTTCGCTGCTACATAATTATCGCACGCACTTCCGAATACTGTAATCTATAGAGATGATAATTATTATTGGTTGCAAATCGGTGCGTTTAAACACGTAATGCACCTGACGCGCAAAAAGGGCAAGACTAAATATTTTAGCGTTTCTCACAGTTTCAACGCCGTAAAAGAGGTCATCAAGAAATGTGTTTTATACGTGATGCCGAGTCTATAGTCTGCTCTCAAATCAAATGTTAAAGGGGGGGCGTGAGCGGCTCTTTAAGGCGAGGTTAAGTTATCCGCTTCAAGGAGAGGGAGAAGGGGGAGCGTGACAGAGACGCGCGCGAAACCGGTTTCGCGTCCTTTGGCGCCCTCGCCAGTTTTTTCACAGATAATACAACGACTTGAATTCAGACAGACACGTCTCCGGTCTAAACAGTCAATTAATTGCAGTTCGTACGCATCGATACGTTTGTTAATTTATTGCAGGCTAATGACATTTCTGAGAGAAGAAAGCGCGCGCGCGCGGTAGATAGCTTAGTATTGGCAGAAGATGCCTGTACAGGGAAACTCACGGAGACTCACTGTTTAAAAATATATTTTGGAATAACACGAGGGTGAGTTATTGTGCGGTTGAGAAAAGTTATTTATTTCAATATATATTTATTTAAAAAAAAATTCAAGTCTGATCGCTTCTCTCAGTATACACTATTTCACAGTAACATTTACAGCAGGCTACTAACGTCTCAAAAAGCCCCCTTTATAATATTTCTCGTTGACAAAATAGCCTACCTCACGCTATTAGGAAGCCATATTTGTCAAGTTTATTCGTTACCAGCATAGTTCAGCAAACCAGTGTTTCCACAAAATCATAGCGCGGGGAAAAAAAAAAATCAAATCTTCGTGGAACTACAGCTCTCGACCTCGGTCTCGGGCAAAGTAGACAAGCAAGCATGCAGGGCCCTGTAAGCTCCCTCCTCTGATGTAGCGCGCTTGTTAGGACACAGACACGTGCAGCCACCTGCGGGACAACTGCAACATTACACCTAAACCTTCATACAGCCGGGGGTGATATGTGAATGAGCTACATGTATTAATTGGTCTATGTGTAATTTTTTATTAGGAATTAAAATATACTGGTAATGCACTTATTTATTATTCTCGTTTTTAAGCACACTTTTTTAATTTAATGCTGTATGCTGCTTTACAATCTTTATTGTAGGCACTACAATTATATATATATATATATATATATATATATATATATGTGTGTGTGTGTGTGTGTGTGTGTGTGTGTGTGTGTGTGTATATATATATATATATATATATATATATATATATATATATATATATATATATAGCAAATAATATGTCACTAACAACAGAGAAGATGACAGAAATGGGGCATCAACTTCACTTCCAAGCATAAGCATATCTTGGCTCGCCATTTCCATGACCTCTTTCTCCTGATCAAGAACACCTAGGCCCGGCCCATGCTCCGCGTGTGTGCTTTTGTTTTGGGGAGTAAAGGGCACAGCCCTGCATGAGTGGTAAATGTCAGCTTACACTTCTTTAATGCATCGCCAGTTCACAAACACTTTCGTTCTATTAGATTGGAGCTGTGGCCAAACCAATGTAAACACAGATGAAAGTTATTATATAACTTTATTATATTATAAGCCACTCAGACGCAACGTTTTGTTTTTTAAACACTGTACCTCTTTTTGTTCTTCTTCTTATTCTAACAAGGGGAATAGAACATGCACTCACTGTCACTCGCAACGTACAGCAACATGTAAATTTTTTGTTAGTTTTAATGTAATTCATCCACACCATTTCTAAACAATACATGCACGCTTCACTCAGCTCACGATTCGATTTGCTACACGATATTGATTTCACAATTTGATTCATTTTTCTTTTTACAAAATGCGCACAGTTTAAATATAATGTATATATAAAAAGATTGAAATTTTAAAACTAGCCCCAAATCAAATAAATAAGTAACAAAAAGCAAAGACCTTTGCCTCGTACCTCAGGATTGTATCAGGAGCTGCGTGGATGATGTGTTTCCTGAGCCTGATGTTTAAATGTCATCTGTTGAGTTTTATGAATATCCAAGGACCACGGATCGTGCTAAAACCTTCTTTAGTGTTCTTCACAAGGGGCTCTTACTTTCCACAAAACAATGCTCAATTTAGTCAAGGTTTTTACTACTTCTCACATAACAGTATTTTTGGAAAAGGCACAGATTAAGTGGTTAAGTGGTTATATGTTTTAACAATACAGATTGTGTTAAAGCAACAGAACAGTATCAAAATAAGTATCAGAAAAAAGTTAGTTAAGATCAAAATCAATCAAATCAATTATAATCACTAGAAAGCGTCCCCAAATTAAGCGACAGCGGCAAGGAACCAAAACTTCATCCGTTACAGAATGGTTCAGTTGGGGAGCCAGTTCTCCTCTGGCCGGACGAAACCAGCACTTAATATCCAATTCAATTCCAAATGCAGCTTTGTCAGGTTGCGTAAAAGACTTATTGTGTGTGTGTGTGTGTGTTTTCTTGTGTGTGTGTCTGATTCCTGTGATCCATCTCTGTGGCTCATCTGGATGTTCCGGTCTCCAATGACGGACTGAGAAACAGAATAAGAAAGAAACAAAGTAATATTAGTGTAAATGCCAGTCTTTTTTTTACAATGTAAGTATGTGTTAGGGGTAGTGTTCCCGGTTCCAGTTGATCTAATTAATGCAACCTAACAATCCTTTAACAGATTTGAATTATAGAAGCATATTAGTGCATTATGAGTACATTCTGAGAACACAGTGGACATGGTGGACTATAATGTGCTGAGAGCTAGCTCAGATAATGAAGAGCTAAGCTAAGCCACTCAGGGCTTTATAAGTAATTAAGAAGATTTTAAAATCTATCTAGTGTTTGAAAGGGAGCCAGTGAAGTGTTGACTGAAGCAGGCTAATATGATCATGCTTCCTGGATCTGGTAAGGACTCTTCAAGCATGCAGAACAACCACCCAATAAAGCAATAAAATAGTCTAACCTTGAGGTCATAAACTCATGAATTAACATTTCTGCATTTGACCATTGAGAGCAAAACATGGTTTTCAAAGTAAAGATTGTTATCAAACAGAACACCGAGGTTTCTAACCGATAAAGAAGAATTGACAGAGCAGCCCTCAAGTGTTAGACAGTCTTCTAGGCTATTACATGTGGGGTTTTTGGGGCCCATAATTAACACCTCTATTTTTTTCAGAAGTTAGCAGTAAGTAATTACTCTTAATCCAGGTTTGTATATTGACTATACATTCTGTTTTTCAGTTTAACGTGTTTCACTGTGCCACAAAAGAGATGCTTTGTTAAGATCTAATAGCACTAAAGAGATACGACCACAGTCAGATGACAGAAGCAGGTCATTTGTAAGTCTAATGAGAACAGTCTCAGTACTATAATACGGTCTAAATCCTCACATGCTGAAATTCAAGACCAGTCTGCAAATAATTAAGTCTTTAGAGTCCAGATGTGTATTTTTTAATGAGAGGTTTAATGACAGCTAATTTGAAGGTTTTGGGATATAGCCTTATGACAATGAAAAATGAATAATAGCCAAAAGAGGATCTATGACTTCTGGAAGCAGCTCTTTTAGTAGTTTAGATGGAATACGGTCTAATATACATGTTGCTGATTTAAATTATTTAACAAGTTTATACAATTCTTCCTCTCCTGTTATAGAAAGATGGCTGCATGATTACAATTTCATCTCTGAAAATATTGATCTTGGAAGTAAAGTAGTTCAAAAAGTCATTACTGCTGTACTCTTGGGGGATGTCAGCACTTGTTGATGCTATATTTTCTGTTACCTTAGTCACTGTATTGAATAAATAATATGGGTTATGTTTCTTTTCTTATGAAAGAGACTAAAGTAATCAGATATAGCGGTTTTTAATGATTTTCTGTAGGTTAGGGCACTTTCCCCCCAGACTATACGAAATACCTCTAGTTTTGTTTTCTTCCAGCTGTGCTCCATTTTCCAGGCTGCTCTCTTTAGGATGCTCATCATACCATGGAGTCAGACTGTTTTCTTTTATCTTTCTTAAGGTAAAATGATTAACTGCATCTAAAGTGCTAGAAAAGAGAGTGTACGTAGTTTCTGTTACATCATCAAGTTTTTTCTGTGCTATTGGATGTGCTAAAGAATTGAGATAAATCAGGAAGATTACGTACAAAGCAATTGTTTGTGGTATAAGTTAGGGTTTTACCATACTTGTAACAAGGTGCAGAATTGACATATTTAGCTATAGCTGTAGAGTTTACACAAGACTGGATAATGATCTGAAACATCATCACTTTGCTACAGAATTTCAACACCATTAACATCAATTCCATGTGACAGTATTAAATCTAGAGTGTAATGTCGACAATGAGTAGGTCCTGACACGTGCTGTCTAACCCCCATAGAGTTCAGAATGTCTATGAATTCTGATACTAATGCTTATTTTTCATTATCAGCATGTTTCTGGCTTTATCTGCAGCCAGTACTAAAGTTATGGATGCGTGTCTCTAATTCTAAAACCCTCTCTGTCAGCCTAGCTATTTTTCTGCATTCATCACATGTGAATTCCTGGTCGCCGACAGAGAGAGATAAACTATACATGTAGCAAGAAGAAGCCATTTGCTCACTGTGACTGATGGATGATTCACTCAACACTGATGTTTGATGGATTTGTAAAAACGAGAGTGGGGAATGAACCAGAGCGACAAAAAAGAAAACAAAAATATGCATGAAATAGAAAACGTGAGTGACAAGCTGACCAGCAAATGAATGCTAATGCACAACACCCGCGTTGCACTCACGGTTTTTAGATTAAAAGCAAATGATCAATAATTTAGTCAGATTGATTTGATAAACAATATCAGGAATGTGAAGGGAATTACGTTTTATCACTTTAAACGATAGAGAGGGATAAACAGAAATGCAAAGCTACACGAAGCTACAAACACAAAACTGAATCTTTGCTGCCTCTGTTTTATGTGTAAATTTTATGTATATTCATTAAATATATTATAATGTGTTAAAACAACTCAGGACAAGTGTGTCACCGGTGCACCAGTATATGCGTTACACTACCACCCTCTTTAGGAGATTACTATCCCAGTGTACATAAAACAACTTTAACAACTTTAGTCCTTCATGAGAACTTAAGAGCAGCCTCACAGACATAGTCTTGTAAGGATATTGGTTGTCTCCATTGTCGCTGAGAACTGGCATAGCAGATAGTCTACCAGGGAATAGGTTTTGTGTGGTATCACCTGTATTGTCTCCTTCTCTGGGTCCTCTTCCGAATGCTTCACGGCCATGGGTTGGTACAGGGCAAGTCAATCCCGATGGAGCACCACAACCCACCGTCATCATTCTCCCAGCGTGCCGATATCAGAAATCTCGGCCAGCACCTCACGTGGGCTGTGACAGTAACTGTAAAGCTTCAGAGACTAGACCTTAGGAACAAAGTCTGTATCATTACTGTGGATATCATATGCCCTTTCTGTCTAGCCAACACAGTTTCCTGATGATCCTATGCACAACGTGGAGTCTGTTCCTATGCTTTTGCAAATACCCTGACTCCCCAGGAATCTCTAGTTCAGGTGGGTCACAGACCAATTCCACCAGTTTTGGTAGTTCCCAGTCAAACCTGAGGGCATCTTGTACTGCTGTTCAAGAGGACCAGGGGTTTGCGTCGTCACAGCTGGGGTTGGCAGTTTATTATAGAGCTGTGCCAGTCCTTCCTTACATTTACGGGAGGATGGCACTTTAAAACTTTGTCGTTCCCACAGGCAAGTAGTTTGTGCACTGGCTTCAGCCACTTCTTTGAAGTGAGAGATAATGGGGAGTGGCTTATAGCGTTGGATTCATGTCACTTTGTTTACAGCTAATTGTTACAGTTTTGATTTACAATCTCTGAACCAGAATAAAACCTTCTCCAGAGCAGGGTAGCCATGTAGCCTAAGAAACCATTCTTAATCCCAAAAACTGCTCAAACTAAACATACTGTAGTTCTGGAAGCGTAAATATGGGAAAGAAAACAATGCATTGGTCTGACTCTTGAGCACTCTCTTGTAGCCAATCAGCAATAGAGTGCATTTACATTTGCGATGGAGAGGAGAGAGGAAGAAGGACGTTTGTTAAACGACTGTAGAAAGATGGCTTAGGGTATTACCAAAGAAGAAAACAGGTGAATATCAGTGGGGAAAAGGGGTTATCCTAAGCAAGAGGACTATTGGGAAAGCTGTCCAGCACTGCCACAGAAGACACCTTGGAGCAGGAAGTCAAAAATGGTTCTTCGAGGTGTTCTGCTTATACATATTGCTTTTTACATAACCACGATTTGTTGTTCCTTTGAATGAGACAGTTTAGAGTGTCATTGTTTTTCATAAGCTGTTTGTTTGTAGGACTAGCTGCTCTTGAACTTGTATAGGCCTATATAAACATACGGTTTCGCTTTTTTTGATGATAACCCCTGCCTGCTCGTAAATTTTGTAGGGGAGCAATTAGGGTATGTTGTGTGTTTGTTGTGTTGATTTAAAATATCAACAGTGTTTGTTAGCAATTTTAACAGAATACAGTTACAATCGGTGGCGTCAATTCACCAAAAGCCAATGGCTTTCCTCTATGTGATGATGACTTTTGTGAGTTTGGTGCATCTGAAGAATGAATCGAATGTGGTATAGGCTATAATAAATTGGATTAGAACATTGTTATAATAATTAAGGACTTTTCAAGTTGGCTTTCTATAGTTTTCACTGAATTACCAATACTTCACACAACTATTCCCAACAGGCTCAAAAGTCTGAATATTATCATATTCTCAATGTGATCTCCCCAACCCCCCCTTTTAGTTCATCATTCAGACACACACACACACACACACACACACTCACTCACACACATCACCACTATGGATTCAAAGGAGCTATTTCCACTTTCTCTTTTTTTCAAACGTTTTGCTTTGTGCTGTCAAAGATGATCAAATCACCATTAGAGCATTAAAACCTACTTATTTGCCCCTTTTGTATTACTGAATTATTAAGATGTCGGTTCGTCGCGAACAGATTTAGTGTGAAAACCTTTAATCGGTAAAGCTGTCAGACGTAACTTCGCGTTTAATCGTTTATATCGTGTATGATTTGTTATAATAAGACGACTTGCAAGTCTTATATAATGTTTTGTTATCAGTTTGCATAAGTAAAGTAGCATAAGTAAAGAAATAATAGTATTGGTCCAGATCATGGGAGGTCTTTTCTCAATGCATCGCCTAAAATACAGACCGAAAGGCGGCTCACCAAACCCGCTATACGAGCAGGCTATCTGCCCGTTTTATGAAGTAAATAAGTGTTGCGCTAATAAAGTATTTATTGATGACTATAGTTATCAAGCTAATATCTAAGTCTTGCATAAACAATAGAAGATTCCGGTATTATTATTAATGCATTACAATCGCATAGCTGTCAAAACCCGTGTGTTTTATAACGGACACTGGCTTTTTAGCATCCTTCAAAATCATTTTAATCTACCAATATTTCAGATGGCCGGTCAGTTAAAATAAGACGGGGTTTGGCGTGTGAGGCGTTTGAAGAATTCAGGCAAAGGGCCAGGGCTCTTAAAATATTGCCTATCTCTTTCCTGGTAGGTTTTCAGCGAATTCATTAGTTTTGAAAATGATTCATATATAATAACGGGATAGTCTTCCCGAGACTTGAAGTAGAATTTTTTTGCACTCGTTTGGACCTAGTGAACAAAAACAATGTTTCACAACCGAAGCTCTGTTTTTATAAAATGTCAGAGGAACTCCAAAAACAGACGAATACACATCAGAGGGCTGTCACATGGACTGATTTCAATTTTAGTGATATTGAACTGCCAATGGATAAAAAATAAATAATAAATGTAATAAATAATAATAATAAAATAATGTTTTCCTCCTAAGGAATCTAATAAAAAAAATAGTAAACGTATATGTAATATTTTAACAAATGCCGAAAACAAATGTTGGCTTAATCTAAGCGTTGTCTGTGTGAGAAAAAAAGAGAAAGAAAGAAAACTTGTGTTACAAATGTGTTATTGTGCTAGTAAGTGGTGTTACGATTTTCTTTCGCCTAAATTATTCGGTAAGTCACTTTCTAGTCACAATCCACCACTACCTTCGGTTCTGAAAGTCATCTCAATGATATGGTTATTTTCTATCTAGCCATTTTAATGTCTATAATGAACTCTATTCCCATAGAACTTCGATTGTGACGATTCGCGTTATGCCACACGAAACAAAACACACTTAAACAAAATCCAGCAGGGAAATAGACACCCTGTCTCTATCATAAAACCATACATTTGAAAAATATCAGCAAATCAATGCAAATCATGTCATATCTGCGTTTACTATAATAACATTAATTGCGTTTCTATTTAATGTTTTAGTTTAGTTTAAATCGTGGGGATTCATCGAGGGAAGTACAAAATATCTAATGCAAAATATGTTTAAATGAATGCGACAAAAGTGACAAAACTGCTTTCTGTGGTATGTCAACAGACTACGGGCTTCTTGTTAGGACCCTACAGAAGAAAACAAAATACAGGTTGTCTGGTTGCGGCTATAACTGTGTGCTTTTGAGGGCCCACAGGTGTTTAGGAACAGGGCCTGCATGAACACAAAACCCCAAAAAGCGGTGCTTAGCTTAAAATCCATTGTAAAGACTTGTGCCTTCAATATAGTGACAGTTGTGCGAATTAAATTCAGGACATCAGAAGAAAAATGTGCAGAGAGTTGAAAAATCAGTTATGATTTTCCATGCATTTTCCTTTTTTTCACAACATATATATATATATATATATATATATATATATATATATATATATATATATATATATATATATATATATATATATAAACCGCAAGTTAGACAACTGACAAAGTGTGTGTGTGTGTGTGTGTGTGTGTGTGTGTGTGTGTGTGTGTGTCAGTAGACAGATAAGACGTATTAGAATGATTTCTGGACTGTCCGTTCATGCCAGTGAGCATCAAGCACGTGTTTAATTTAAACGAGGTCATAAAGATACAGTTATACCGCGATGATTATTCATAATATGCAATATTTCCACTGCTGTGCTGCCTAAGCTGTCTAAGCTGTAATTTCATTGAGTTTTGAAACACATAAAATACGAAAAAAGCGTATAAATGGTACGCCAAGCAAAAAAAAAAAAAAAAAAGCAGCATAGATACTGACTTTGGATATTTGCGACACAGACAAGTGAAAACTATACAGCGGCTTTGTCCAAATTCAGTTTAACCATTTGCATGTCACATGGTGACAGCTATCCAATCAGGTGCCGAGTTATGGGACCTGTGTAATTAGTCCGGAAAATAAACATAAAGGCTAACTAGCGACGGAGATTGTTCTCTCTGCAGCTTTCTTGGTTTTGAGCTCATAAAACACGATGTGTTAAGTTACCCCGCGTGTACAAGTAAACATGGAAGCGAGGGGGTTAGAGGAAGCGTTCAGAAGCGTTTACCCGCCGGCCTTCGGCTCGCGCTCAGCTCGGTCGGAGACTCCGGTGTTCTCCGCTTGGACGAGCGCGGAGCCTCTCCCTCCTCGCACCGGCTCCAGCTCCGCTTCTGGATGTAGTTTCGGGGACGGCTGTTGCGGTTGCAAACTTCCACAGAACGCCGCGTTCCAGTCCGGCGCGGCGAAGCGAATTGCGAACGGGCGGTCTGCCGGTAAACCCGTGGATTACGGCGATGGCTGGTTCAAGGAGTTGGCTTTTTACCGAAGTCCCACGGGTTCCTACCCGAGAATCCGCCCTGCTTATATCGATTTACCTGCGCTTCACAGAACGATGCCTGGAGCACCCAGACAGGAGACTCTGACAATGGAAGGCCACCAGCCGTGGAGCTGGCCGAACAATCGACAACTTTATTGCTCCAAAGACCAGACGCGTATCTGGAAACCATCATTAACAGGTACGACTCGCGAGGTCTGCTCTCTGAATTACTTTTCGCCTCTCTTCATTAGTTTCTGACATGTCGGCCGTGTCCGTACCAAAGCGATTCATGTAGTTCTTAAAATAAGAAGCGCGTGCTTAGCGCGCGAGGGAGACGTGGATCGCGTAAAGCAACGCGCGTTATTTCGGAGTCGCTGTTATTTTGGTTTTAAATCGGTAACTTGTTGCAATAAATGTTTCATCGTTGTCGGTCTTGGATTAATGAAAAGTTAGCCTGCGAAAGCTGCGATTGAAATGATCTGTGTTTCCTCAGAGGGAAAGGCGGCTTCGTTCTGTCAGCGCGGGAGAAAGAAGCGGGTTCCTTACACAAAACTGCAACTGAAAGAGCTCGAGCGGGAATACAACGACACCAAGTTCATCACGAAGGAGAAGAGACGTCGGATCGCTTTTTCTACAAACCTGTCTGAGAGACAAGTAACTATATGGTTCCAAAACCGTCGGGTCAAGGATAAGAAGGGACCCGAAGGATATTAATCCTATTAAAGATCCGTTCACGCAAACGCTGGCTTACATACTGAAGATGTTTGTTCATTTCTTTAAAAAAAGGTGTTTTATTATTTGCATCTCGTCTTAATAATTTAAATATTCTTAAATGTCATTCGTTAGCTACACTGATCTTTCCTTTCGGCCGAAATGTATAGTTTCACGGAAGAGTCTGTAACGCTGGCGAAGAAAAAGCGGCTAAAATGTTTTAAGCACCAAATAAAGCGTTAATGGCGTCTTTAAATAATTCCGTGTTTTCCGTTACGTTCGAGTTATTCGAGTGTTTTATTTTATTTATTGTTATTGCAAAGCTAAATGTAAACCGAATTTGAGTTGACATTCGTGATGGTACAAGTGTATTTTGTACGTGAATAAATTGAAACTCATATGCTACTGCTATAATGAATGAGTAAGAGCACATAAATGCAAACACGCGACC